>NC_022018.1:2965033-3002751 GCF_000317375.1 Microtus ochrogaster | reverse complement strand
TGCCTCCCTGCCTCCCTCCCTCCCTGCCTCCCTGCCTCCCTGCCTCCCTCCCTCCCTGCCTCCCTGCCTCCCTGCCTCCCTCCCTTCCTCCCTCCCTATTTATGAGATCATGGAAAAGTTATTTCAGCCCTTGGAGCCCGTTTACTCATTGAAAAACTGTTTATAAACATTTTTTTGCAGAGCCGTGGCAGAATGCCATTTTTACAATATTTTCACGTGCCATAGTAAGGAGCAGATATTTTTTTTTAAAGCCAATGTGAAAACTTAAAAGATCTAAGGGAGGGGAAAACAATCCCGTTTTTATAGTTATCTATGAGATACTGCCCCTAACAACAAAAAGCACAAAACAAAACAAAAAACTCCACTCAGCAGCAGAGACAGAACTGTTTGTCATATTCAAGTATAAAACAGCCCAGTGACTGGTTACTTTTTAAAATACTTTTCACCTCAGCAAAGTCACATCACGGCTCTAAAGTGTGCTAGCTATTAGCCTCATGACTAATTGTAAACACTATTGAGCTTTTTAGCTTTACTTGAGTACACACGCGTATTAGCACAGTTTAAAAAAAAATGGATATTAGGGCTGGAGAGATGTCTTAACAGCAAAGAACACCTGTTCTTGCACAGGACCCTGTTTCCATTGCCAGCACCCAAATGATGGCTCACAGCTATTGTAACTTAAGTTCTAGGGGATCCAATAGGCAAGCTCGACTTGCACGCAGGAAAAACATTCATACACATATATCTTTTCTCGCTTTTTTTTAAGAGAGGGTTTTGTTGATTCACAACTGATGTCAGATTCATGTGTCCGAGGGAGGGAAATTATTTCATGAAATCTAAGGCCAAATAAATTGAGGTCTTTATCGCCACTTGTACCGGGGAAACTAACTGGAAACCTCCCTCAGAACAACACAGTACTCTGCACAAACCAGGCCAGGAGCACTTGGTGAACCAGGCAAAGGGCGTTCCAAACAAGAACAAGCACCACCCTCAGGGGTCAGGACTGGAGGTGACTGGCAGTTGCAGATTGTGTGTGCACAGAAAAGCGGGCGGCAGGCGCCGGAAGTGACGAACCCAAGAAGCGACTTTCTGCACCGGCGTCGGGGGCGCGGTTTTGGAAAATGAATGTTAGCGTGGAAGTTGAGGCTATCCGGTTTCCGTTTTGCATCTAGGTACTTTTATTTGTCACTAAGCCGATTTTGGAGAAGCGTTTCAGTGGCGTTCGGAGCTTTCTCACAGCCTCCCAGAGAACGACAAATCCTGGACCCTGCCCACTCCTGGACTCACTAAACGCACGCTGTGCTCGGCTACTGGCTGGCAAGACTTCGCTGTAATTCTGAAAGAAAGAAAAAAGAAAAGAAAAAAAAAAGTTTCCCAACAATTTTCTTGGATGACTTAAAACAGAGAAAAGAAATGCCTATTTTTCCTAAGATATCTTTGAGGCCTGAAGTTGAAAACTATCTCAGAGAGAGCTTTATGAACAAGGAGGTAGGTCATATAAATAGACATTTGCACCAATTCATGTGCAATTTCTAGAGAAGCAGAAGGAAGACTAAAGGTAATCTTTACAGCTTTGGTTTTTGACACTAGACTGTTGGAATTTCCAAAACCAATTTTTTGTAGGCATTGATGAGATAAGGTGAATATATGTGCTCACACTTAGATGTAAGAAAACAAGTGTTATGTGCCTACCAGTACACTTAGTACTGAAGGGATAGGAAAATCAACAGGAAAAGTTCCCTGTCCACAAACCCTAAGTTGTATGTAGAGGATGGACCCGTTCTTTTAAAGCATATGCTCTTGTGCTCAGTTGAAAAGACACACACGAGTGCCTTTACATTTTAGCCTAAGCAATCTTTGTAGAGTGATTTGGTGTTATTTTTAAGGACTGAGATCAGAATCCAAGAAATCCTGTTACTCCTTCAAATTGACACAACTGTCAAACAACTAAAGCTCAGATGTAATGAAAGAAAAAGATTTACATTTCAAAAGCTTGTTTTCTTCCTTTTTTTTCTTCCTTCCTTCATTGATTTTACTTACTGAGATAGGGTTCTTCACATATAGCTCTGTCTGTCCTGGAACTCGCATCTTATACCATGTTGACCGCAAATCCACAGAGATCTGTCTGCCTCTGCCTCCCCAGTGCTGGGAACACTGATGTGCCCAACCATATCTTGCTGGAAAGCATTATTTTTGTATGAATTAGCTTGAATCAATTATCACTGTTAAAGTTTGTAATTTATTCTTCGAAAATCAAATGGGTTTCAAAGTACTTTCAAAGGTTGTCTTGGGCATCAAACTTAAGTGAAAACAACTATGTTGATTAGGCAGGCAAGTTTTCAAAGACAGTGTTCTTACTGGCTGCACTTAACACAGAAATTCCCAGTGAGTGCTGATTGCCTTCTAATGGAAGGTTCTTACATGTTCTGATCACCCTAACCTGCCACCCCTGGGAATTTTGATTTTTTTCCCCTAGATTGTTGGTTTCTTGCAAAACTAAATCTTATATGGTTTTTATTTTTGAATGTTATTGGAGCTTTGATTTTAAAACTGATTTCTATGTCTTATTTCCAGATTGTGCTAAGAGGCTAGACTATATGGAAAGACACAATATTTCATGTTTACCTCAAGGGGCCCTATAAAGTGTGCGTTAAGAGAGGAAGGAGCATTTCGCATCGTTTTCAGCAGGTTTGTGCCCAAAAGGTATGAGTTGAAATTGAAATCATGGTTCTTTCCATTTCAGGTTGTGTCTGCTTCAAGCAAACAAGAAGCAGAACGGAAATTTGAAACTCTGCTGATTCACTTGTCACACCCGCCGTCATTCACAACTGTCAGGGTGAATACACATTTGGCATCAGTTGAGTATGTCAGAGGTCTGCTGCTGGAAGAGCTTCAGAAGGTCTGTGCACGTGTGATGGGTTGTGCAGTTACTCCTCTGTACTCTGCCACAGTCTGCTCCATCGACAGTCCTTGAACTATATGATACTCCCATTTTTTTAAGCTTCAGAATATCTAGAGTTTGTTACCCTGATAATTTTTAAACACATAGTGGAAGAATTAATGGAATAAAGAATATATTTTCAACATAGAAATATTACCTTTTACATGCCATTAGTGTCAATTAAATCACATACATCTATGATATGTTGATAGCATTTTAATGGTACATGTCAAATATATGCTATAATTATACTTCATAATAGACTTATACTCAAATAGAATCCTACTGAATAAAGATATTTAAGTGTTTGTGGATATTCAAGTTTTATAAATAAGGAAATTAAGTTTTGAATAATCAATTGTTTTAAGGTTGTAAGAGGTAAGGTTAGAATAGGCTTAGAACTTCTGATTGTAAGTTTATAAGGACTTAGGATAAGTCTCTAAGCCCTATGGTGGGATTTATCATTAAAATATATGAAGAGCTTCATTCTGATCTGTAAACCTAATCCCATAATGAGCAGCATATAATGATTCGGAGGGTTTGTCTATAAGATAAGTTCAGACATATGAGGATACCTGCTAAATAACTGTCGAATTATTTGTGTTTTTAAAATAATTTTTGGGTGAACCAATGAGGTGTTTGGGCATATGCTTAGAGCATGGGTGAACGGTCCTTGTAGGAAAGTGGGTGACCCCATCAGCTGACTGCATCCACAGAGTCCCACCCACGTGGTGACGTCACAGACGCTGCATCGTGCAGTCACGCTTGCAGTTCATCACCTCAGGATTTTACTTTTAATTGCAGTTAATTGAATTAAACATATGTCTTGTTATAAAACCACCAAATTAGGAGAGTATGAAGATTATGGTTTTATCAATATTGCTCATGTTCTGAGTGAAAACAGTATTGTAAAGTGGCATTTTATGACTAAGCAGAAAAGTAGTATTGATTATGGTGCTTATATTGGGATTGTATTGCTTATATTGTTCCCTCTCTGTTTTCAAGAGCTTTGTATTTTGGCTTATGACATTGTACTCTGTAATTTGTCTCCAAAGAAACATAAGGTTGGGGGGAAATTGACCATGGAGGGTTTACTTATGAATTGCATATTGTAGTTATAAAATATTTGATGACAAATAACAGACAGGTGTAAGCAGATCCAATTCTGTCTAATTTTCATATAAATTGAAAACAGGAGACAAACATGATTACAGATCCAACTGTATATCACAGGCTGTTATGAGTGTCCAAGTGGACACAGTGATTGGGATATTAGTGTGCTAGACGCCACTGACATTGAGTCAGTTATCTGTTTTGTGTGTGTGCTTCTGTGTACATGTATGCATGGTTTTTTTTGTGGGGGGTAAGTGCACAAGTGCGTGTCTGTGAAGGTCAGAGGTCAGCCTTTGAGCATTGTTTCCTAGGTGCCCATCCACCTTACCTCGAGCTCACCACTTCCCAGAGCTGGGATTACACCTGTGTGCCGTCACCCTTGGCTTTTTATTCAACTCCAGCATAGGTTCTCGGGACCAAAGTGAGGTCCTCATGCTTGCATGGTAAACACTTTCTCAACTGCATTATCCACCAACCTCTTCTTTCCTTTTAACCTCGGCATCTCCCTGGAGCATCTGTCAGGCGATGCTGTTTTGGGGGACAGTATAGATTCTGCAGCATGATGCAATTGATGTTATTATTCTTTCAGGTAGTGTGAGAAAGTTAATAGATATGTAAATCCAAGCCTCATGCATAAACTTTTATCAAATATTTGTGATTTTTTTCCCCATAGAACACATGTAGTTCCTCTTCTCTGATCTGGTGTCTGCTCTTTACCACGCTGCTCTGAGGCTGCCCTCTCTCATTCAGCCTTCAGTAGCAATATGGTGGCTCATATTCACCAACACATCTTCAGAGAAAAACTACCCTGACAAATGGTGTTTGATAAGTTTACATGGCATAAATACTGGCACCAAAGTTGATCTCAAACTTCTAGTGTATCCATTAAATTGGAAAGAGATGCCCACAGTGAGTCATGTAAGTTGTGCTAGTAACTTACAGCTTCAGCCTTTGAATGTGTTTCCAGACTAACCAGCTAAGTATAATAGATTTTCAAAATCCTGAACGTCTAAAACTTACATTTTGATATAAAAAAAATGACATGGCCTCCAGTGTTCATGGTATATGTCATATTTAGTAATTTTAATCTCTAATGTCCTATTCTGAAACTTTTAGAATGACTCTCTCTGTGTGTATATCAGCTAGGATTTGATTATGTATCCAGGCTTACCTGTAACTTAGTGGGTAGTTCAGATTTTCCTATATTCATGATCTTTCTTTCTCCTCCTCCCCAGTGCTAGAATTACAGATGTGCACCACTATACATAGCTTAAAACATGGTACCTGCATGTGATTATGAATAGAATATATGTTTTTTTTTTGAGTAAATCACTTAAACATGGTTTGTGTTTTTAAAATTGAACAGTAAGCAAAATTGATTCCTGTAAAGAAGTCAGAACTGGGTGTGGTGGCCTGTGCCTGTAACTTCAGCTCCTACAAAAATCTGAGACAGGAGGACTGAAAGCTTGAGGCAAGTGTGGGCAATGTAGGGAGATCCTAACTCAAAATTAAAAATCAGAAACAGGCTCAGGATACAGCTCAGCGGTTCAGCATGTATGTTTGGCCCCCAGCACGCTTTCCCTCTGAAGTCAGGAATTAATTAAACATTCCATGAAGTAGGGTGGAATAGGCCCAAATCAGGTTTCCTGTGGTGGAACTTGGTGACACAGCGAAACTTGTGCAATTTACAAGTTGCACCGGGGTTTTTGTCGCTGTGTTTTTGGTGACACGGGGAAGCCTGTGAGATCTGGGTGCTCTATCATTGTGTGTGCTTGTTTTTAACAGCAATTCAGTGGATTCAGCATTCCTGTTCTTCAGCATCCAGCCCTCCCAGACATCTTACTCATCCCTGTGACTGGACCAAGGTTTGTGACTGTTTCCTTTTCCCTTTTGCTGTCAACAGTATTATCTACTTTCCACAAACTCCCTAGAAATGAAAGTCACCAGTTTGTAATCGCATGCTTCATGCTCTGGCATGTACTCTGCTGGAGGATGAGGACTGGGCCAAGGACCTTGAGAATAATGCTTCTTATATCTGTTCAGTGCATTGATGACTGTTATTCTAACTTTTTAGGAGTTTCACTTGTTTACTTATATTTCCTTTTAAAAATGATTTATTTACTTTTATTTTATGTGTACAAGTTTTTGTTGGCTTTTGTCTTTGATGTCATGCACATGCCTAGTGCCTGCAAAGGCCAGAAGAGGGCATCAGATCCGCTAGAGCTGGAGTTATAGACAGGTGGAAGCTGCCCTGTGGGTGCTGGGACTGCTGCGGTGTTCTACAAGAGCAACAAGTACTCTTTACTGCTGAGCCATCTTCCCAGCCCTGTTTACGTATAGTTATTTTTTTTTTTTTGTGGTGGGGAGGGTTGGTGGTTTGAGACAGGGTTTCTCTGTGTGTAATCCTGGCTGTCCCAGGTTGTAGACCCAGCCAGCCTTGAGCTCACAGAGATCCACCTGCCTCTGCCTCCTGAGTGCTGGGATTAAAGGTCTGTGCCACCACCATCTAGTTATACTTCTTATGAGATTCCAGCCCAACCTGGCTTCCAACTCTTAGTTCTCTTGCCTCAGTCTCTTTATGCTAAGTTTTACTGTGTTTCTGTTAATAAGTACAATTTAATTAGGCTGTTTTACTGTATGCATACTAAGCCAATTTTATCATTGTGGACAAAAGTGATGCAGGACTATTTGAGTTGTGTGAGCAGTCTGCAGAGTTCATTCTCCTGGCATGAACTTCTGTTTTAAAAGTGGCGTGTTGCCAGTGTTATGTTATGGGAGTTGTCTCTCTTCCTGCTTTGTTTTTCTTGTTTCTCCAGCAGGAACTACCACTGCAGTGGCGGGCTTCAGTGATTGGGTAGAACAGTGCGTGTTTATTGTATATGTTTCAGTAAGAGTTAGCAATTCTTACCTGCTTCTTTAAGTTTTATTTCATAAATTTTGCTACCATTTGTTTACTAAACTAAAGCAACTTACGTTTTTTATTATTTTGCATCTGCATAGTTCTTTCATTTTTTTTGAGTTTTTAATTTTTTTTTAACCTTCAATCATTTTTTAATTCAATACTTGAAAATTCATACCTTATACAGATTTAAGCGTATTGTTACACTAAGATTACACACACACACACACACACACACACACACACACACACACACACAGAGTTTTTTCCTGTTCTGAATGTCAAACCCAGGCCTCACACGTTAGGCAGGTGCAACTGCTGAACCCCAGCCTTTGTACTTGGTGCCATGTATCTATTCTGTACCTTTTTTGAGTTTTTCAAAGATCTATTTGAAGATACAGAGACATATTTGGAGTAGTTCCTCTTATTTCCCCCTATTAATCTGCCTTTCGGCTATTAAGATTACTCCTTAGGTACAATGTAGGCACAGGTTCCACGTTGTAAAATTTCTTTCTGTATGTCTCTCCTTTCTTTAATTTTTTAGTGTATGTGTGTGGGCTCGAGTGTGGAAGTCACAGGAGAGCTTGCAGGAGTGGGTTCTGGGGACTGAATACTTTTATCCACGGAGCCTTCATGCTGCTCTCTCCTTAACTTTTATGGTAACACTTGAGAAGGATCTCATTTCCCAAGAGGCTCTGGGCTGGGCTGTATGCGGGGCATGTGGATGTTACACTGAGAGCATCAACTGTTGAGTCTTCAGTCGGGGGTGTTGGAGCAAGTCATCTGTAGGCTTTCCACTTAGAAGTAGAGGGGAAGTGCCATTAGAGATAGTGTAGGGAGGTCTGAGATCATAGGGACTGGCAACTGCTCTATTTCAGCTACTTAACGATGATTAGTAATTAGTAATGGCAGAGATAGGGAGGGCAAGGCTTTGCTTGATAAGGAGAGAATAAAAGCAGGGGTGTAAAGGCATGGACATATGTGGTGAGCCTTGATGGAAGTGACCGCATTTGACTACTACATTGATTTTCCGAAGGTCAAGTGAAATCAAGGAAGTTGAAAGAGGTAGGCTGTGAACTGCAGAGTATTGTTTTGTTTCTACTGAGAGAACAGCAGCCAAAGACAAAATGAGGGTAGGGACTAAAGCTGCAGCCTAGAAACAGCACTAGCTGAAGTTACTCGTGAAATAGCACATCATGAAATAAGTTTGGTGTTTGTATTATAAGCAAATACTAAATGGGTGGGTTGGAGAGATGGCTCAGGGGTTAAGAGCACTGGCTGCTTTTCTAGAAGACCTGGGTTCAATTCCCAGTACCCACTCCTGTTCCAGGGGACTGAACATCCATGGTAAAATGTCAATGCAATTTAAAAAATTGTTGAAAAAATTAAGGGGAAGTTTAACCACACTGTTATTCTCATAGTAAAGGAGTTTATAAAGCTTATTATAATTATGAATGTGTGTCCATATATTTAGCATTCACTGCAATTTTTACGTCAGGGTACAAGTAAAATCACAAGAAATTTTTTTCACAAGAAGACGAACTGTAAAGTTATAGATTATCTAGGATGTTATTACAGTCTTTTAGTGCCAGTGATATAGTAAACTTGGTAATTTGGAAATAGTTCTGCTGTACAATGTTGGCAATGCAGAGAGAGAGAGAGCGAGAGAGAGAGAGAGCGAGAGAGAGAGAGAGAGAGAGCGAGAGAGCGAGAGAGCGAGAGAGAGAGAGAGAGAGAGCGCGCAAGCACACGCGTGCAAGCAAAGTGCGTTATAAACACAAAGCCAGTGAAGAACATGAGTGAGAGTGTGAGTTAGTAAGGATAAACAGGAAAAGCTAGAAGAGTGGGAGCTAATGTTAGGGGTCTGGGCTCTGGGAAAGGAGTCTGATGGCTGGTTTTCCAAATGTGTGGTCTTTGGTCTTAGCAGTGGGTTAATGCTGGCAATAAAGACTGTTCAGCAGTCAGCCTAAGGTAGTAATTAGGAAGAGAGACTCTCGTTGTAAGATCCAGATTTGAGGATGAAGAATGGTTGCAGGTCTTCCGGAGTCTGAGTTTGCATTCTTACTTCTGCACATAACTTACTACTTGGAACCTGCAGTCTGGGAAATCGCCACATTTGATTTTAGGTCAGTTCTTGAGAGGTACGGTGGAAATCAACCCAACTGTTCTGTCTTTGCATGTTTTGTTTTGTTTTTTTTTTTTTAAGAGCTCCATTTGTGGATGTTTAATTAATGCTAACAATATCATGCATTTCTTCCTCTTGCTCATAGCAGTGACCAATTCATGAGATTACTAAAAAACATTAATGAATATGAATAAGCAGAGGGCATCACACTACCGTGCCCAAATATGTTCCAAAAAGCATTACCCATCTCCCATTAACTAACACATTACATTATTCACATCATTTCAACAACACCATAACACATTTCAAAGGTGAAATTGGTGCATTCGCTTTCATAGATCATCATATATATGTTTAGTACTAAAAAAACTAATTAATTGGCTTATTTTTCAAACACCAACCTCTATACAGCTCAATTTATGTATGACTTCTCATTAGTGCATACCAAAGCCTAGACTCTGAAAGCCTAGAAAATGAGGAAAAATACATATTTGGTGAAAACTGAAAATTCTCCATTTATGTTTTTTAAAACTACAAAATATACATGATTATATAATATTAAAGATTGGATAGAATTATGAAATGATAAAGAAAATGAACTGTAATCTTTTCTTCAAGCATTCTCACTCTGCCCTAAGCCTGTCTTAAGCATCCTTCCTCTGGTTCTCAGGGCTTCCTTACTCTCTCTTTAACGTTCCTTTCCCTCTTTCCCTTCATGAACCTGATTTCCATGTCACCTTATCTAATTCTCTCTCTCTTGTCTCTCCTTCACATTCTTCCCTTCTTTCTCAGTCTCCATCTTTCTTCAGCTCCTCTCTCTCCTTCCTCCCATAAAGCACTCTTTGCATGTTTTGAATCCATGTCACATACTTTTCACACTGTATTAGGAATCAACCCACCTGAGAAAACAGTAAATGGGTGCAGTAAATGGCAGGGGAATTCCCCCTAAACAAATGAGAGCTGTCTGGTAGACACATAATGGCTTTTTTAAAATGACCAAGCATAAAAGACCTAAGAAGAAAAACAAGTTGATATAGAAATCAAGTTTCATTGAAATTAAGCACTTGTTTCATAAGTTAAATTTAGACCCTGCCTTCAAATTTATCAGTCTTGAGAAACCAAGAAAAAAATATACTGAACTAGGTGATGACTCTGAGGAAATTAACTATAATCAGCAGAGACAAAGAACTGAGAAATATGAAAGCAAATTGAGAACAGAAAGAAAAGGCAGCCTGGGTTCCAGATGCAAAGAATAGAAATAATTGGGGAAAGACAGTAGTAAGGAAATGTGAGGACTAGGAACTCTCTGCAATTGTAAAAATCAGCTTTAGGAAGTACAAGCCTGAAGCCCCAAATGAAAAAATAAACAAAGCAAAACAAAATAAACAGAAAACTGAAAACCTCCCAAAAATCTGTGTCTTGACATTTCAAAATGAAACTGTGGAATTTTGAATGTAATTTCCCCCATAGGCTCATAGGGAGTGGCACTATTAGGAGGTGTGGCCTTGTTGGAGTAGATGTGGTCTTGTTCAAGGAAGTATATCACTGTGGAGGTGTATCATGATCATGGTGTTTCTTCACTGCAATAGAAACCCTAACCAAGACAGAAACCAACACCCATGTTGTAATGCTGTAAAGAATAGAAGAAACAAACAAAGGCAGAAGATGGGAAATTGTTTGAGTAATGGTCTTAGGAGACCTATCAGATAGACACAGCAAGACTCTCTCTCACCTTGCAAAAGGGTTAGGATTGTGCAGAATGTCTTAATCTGTGTTGTTGCTGCAGTAGCAAATACTAGAGACCAAGTAATAAAGAATTCCAGTTTGCTTTCCACAGTTCTAGAAGCTGCCAATTCTAAGATTGAGGTGCTGACACCTGGATTTCTTTCTGTAGCCTCAATTGAGAGGGAGCCCATTTCTGCAAACCCTAGAGCAGCCTCCATGCATCCACGAAGGCAGAGATCCTACACGTAGGAGAATTATAGTTTATAACTCGTGAACTTATGCAGACATCTGTAGACCATAGCTCTGGGCCTTCTGGTGTGGTTATCTAGGTGTATTTCATTCAAGACAGCATGAAACATCCTACTTTCATACTAAGAATTCAAGGTGTATATAGGCAGTAAATATTTCTTGGTATTTGTTGAGTTTGGAGCAGCTGGGGTTCTTCTAGGTATAGTTATCCGATGTCAGTAGAAATACCAGTTCTAAATCTTGAAGGATGAAATGCTAAGGATATTTTGACGTTGTTCTTTGGTTTTTGGTGACTGGTTTCATTGTGCTGTTCAGCTGCCCTTTTAACAAGGACAAAGTTACCTTCCTGATCATCTTCCTGATTTGTTGGGCCTATACGTCTCATAGCACTGTGACTAACTGTGGTCAGCACATCAGGTGAGTGATACCTGGTGGCATGTTGTGAAGGTAGAGGAATGGGCCTCTTTAAGAAGCAGGCTCAATGTATAGATGCATGGGGCCAGGAAGCTGTGATGTTGGCAGGTGCTGTGAGATAGCTCCGGGGAAAGGAGGGAAAGAGTTTATTCCCCAGAGAGTGGTGACAGCACATTACAGGTCCTGCCGGCCAGAGAAGTTCACCGGGAATGTGGCTCTCAGAACTGCTGAGCTGGTCAGACCAGCACCTTCTTGGTCTCAGAAGAGCTTCCCTTAGGAATAATGCTAGGAATTTAGCAGTGTGAGAAAAAAAATGATCTGGATGTGAGAAAGTGGAGAACTTAAGGCTGAGTAGCAAAGGAAGGAAAGATGCAATTTATTTTTCTCTTCTGTTTAGCTTTAAACATTCATAATTTGCCATGCAACAATATACCACTTTAGAATTCTTTTTCCCCTGGTTTTTCGAGACAGGGTTTCTCTGTGTAGCCCTGACTGCCCTGGAACCCCTCTGTAGACGTCAAACTCATAGAAATCCGTCTGCTTCTGCCTCTTCCTCCTGAATGCTGGGATTAAAGGAAAGGAAAGTAGAAAAATCTGTTTAACTCCTAATGCTACCATGAAAGCAGTATTCCTTATTGAATGACCAAACAACTTCTCTGGCCGCTGCCTTCTTTCCACCAGAGGGCCCTCTTTTTCTTTTCTTTATCGTATTTTTTTCTTTCTTTTCTTTAATTCTCTGTATGTGTGTATTAAAGGACAACTTGCAGAAATCAGATGTCCCGTACCACGTGGACCCAGGGGTACTGACTTTAGGACCAGCTTCTGCAGCAGCTGCCTTACCTGCCAGATCATCTCTTCTGTCTTTTTTTTTTTTTTTTTTGTCTGCAAGTGCCCATTCTTTTTTCCTTTTCTTTCCTCCTTTTCAAACTGCTGCTTTGTATGAATCTTTCTTTTTCAGCATTTTCTTTGTGATGTATTCAGGAAAATCAAGACTTAATAGGCTACTTATATGAAGTCTTTTTAAATAATAATTTATTTCTTTAAAGTTTTAGATATTTATACTGTGTGTATTGATAATACTCATCACTACTATCTCTTATGAGATGTTTAAAAAAGCTTATGGACCTAGAAGAACATTGTTCTTTATTTTTGTCTTTGTTTTTAAATATTCCTAGGAAGAATATAGAGCAACAGCAGTGTGAAGTGATTGTTGGAGCGCAATGTGGCAATGCAGTATTGAGAGGGGCCCATGTCTACGTCCCAGGAATCGTGTCAGCTTCAAAATGTAGGTAGAAGATTTAGGGCGCCCTCTAATTCATGAGTGAGCTCAGTTAGAAGCTTACATATATTAAATTAACATTTGTTATGTATTTCCCAACATTTTCGGTGAAGGAAAATATAAAACTAAGTGTGGTGGTGAGATTGAGTTGTTTACTTGAGACAATGAAGAGTCGCTTGGGAAGGGACTCATTGGGGGATTGTCTAGATCTCCTGGATTGTGGGCATATCTGAGGTGGATTGCCATGATAGTGTTCATTGGGGTGGGAAAGTTTGCCCGATATTGGCAGAATTCCTTAGGAAACAGGATCCTGGATTGTCTAGGGTGGAGAAAGCAAGCTGAATGCAAGCATGTGTGCATTTATTAGGTGCTCTCTGCTCTGGACTGGATGTGATGTGACCACAACAGTTTCAAGTTCTTGCTGCCTTGATTTCCCCACAGTGATGGACTGGAACCTAAAACCATGAGCCACCTTCAGTGGCTTTTAACACAGCAGTAGGAAGCAGAACTTAAGACAATTAGGCCCCCATATGAAGCTTTCTGTCGCTGTTCGGCTTCCCACATAAGAACCGTTGTGGTGATATCTCCAGGGAACAGAAATCCAGGATGTCAGATGGTAGTGAAGGAGACTGAATAGTCATAGTTAGTTAACAGGCCTCGTTGCTCTTCCAAAGGACCAGAGTCCCCTTTCCACTATGTCAGGTTGCTCACCACTGCCTGTAACTCTAGCATCTGCAGGTACCCTCGTACACATAGCACAAGTGTGGATGCATGTGTGTGTGTGCACAGACATTGTTTTAAAAAAGGTAGTGAAGTTCCATTTTGTATTCCCTACTTCACTGCCTTAAAACCTCTAGCTGGTCTCAGGAGAATTTGAAGGTGACATCCAGAATCCTGGACAGTGGGATGAGCTTGGCATTCTTCCTGGGTTCACTCTGAACTGCAAGTACTACACTGCTTCAGTGGGCCTCACTGGGCTTGGATCAGGAAGCACTGGTTTAGATTTATTACAGATGTGTTCAGTTTCTGAACCTCACCCATCCTGTGTATGGTGATCTGGAAAATGATTGCTTGCTGACCTGATTGCTAGCATGGCCCTGGTTTCTTTTTTAGTGTAAATGTTTGTGGAATTCTTTTGTAGAAATGTGAGTTCTGATGCTAAGGCTTATGAGCAACTCTACTTAGTATTAGCTTTTGGGGAAATAAGTCACATAGATGACGCGTCCTGCTTAGTTGAAGATGTAGGTAGGATGTATTGAGATCCATTTCTGTGTTTTCAGTGAAAACCACGTGTTCATTTAGATGTTAGGGATATGTAAAAACTAAGAGTTGAGTTACTATTGAGGATTCTGCTGAGATGAGCCAGTTCAGATTATTTTTTCTTCATAATTGATGTTCAGATAACCATTTTAGCTTGAAAGATTTTCACTTGTCTGCCAAAGCATAGATTAACAGTCTGATTTTTTTTCTTTAACCTAGTTATGAAAGCTGGAGATGTTATTTCCGTATATTCCGATATTGAAGGGAAATGTAAGAAAGGAGCCAAAGAATTTGATGGAACTAAAGTATTTCTCGGAAATGGGATTTCAGAACTAAGCCGTAAAGATATCTTCAATGGGATACGCGATCTGAAGTACGTCACTGAGCTCTGGGGGGAGACAGCATTCTTTCTGTGGTTCATAAAGCTCAAAAGACTGAAAAGGTGTATTTTGTTACACTATATAAATCTTTTAAATTACTTCAACTGGAAAAAATGAGTCCATAGTTCAGGGACTTTTAGAAAGTTTTTTTTTTTTTTTTTTTTTGGTCAAAAAGGGTAAGTAGATTAAAAACCAAAGCAATAGAATGTGGACGAAGCTCAGTGATTTGGTGCATTGCACTTTGCCTGCAGCCCGAGTTCAGTCCTCAGCAGTGCAAAACTAAATGAAAAGCCCAGGTGAGCGACTGATAACACTGACTGTTTAGGAATTTTCTTTGTCCTTTTAGATTTTAATTGTTTAAACTTTGAAGAACAACACTTTTCTTAATGGAGAATTAAATGACTTATCTTTTTCAAACATTCTCATTTTATCAAAGAATATTGTAATTTTAATGTAAATCAAATACAAAAAAATATTTTAAACAAAGTAAATTAGACTTGAATTGTAGCACTCTGAATATTTATGGTCAAAACTAAATGTTTCAATTTGTTCAAGCCACAGTGAAATATAATTAGTTACAAATCATATCTGAATGTTGGCTGCCTAAGTAGATTAAAGCCATGAACAAACGAGGCCCCGCTTAGCATGGTTTCTTGAGCTTGATTTAGGAGTGCTGTAGAATGTCATTGCTCCAAAGTTGGCAACGGGCACACAGATGCTAAGCACTGTGAGTTGAGCCGTTTAGAATGGGGCCAGAGCCCTCATTCCTGGACCATGTGTCTCACTGGAGCAGTTTTCCTATATGAATGAAATCAGTTCTCCTAACGCAACAGATGATTAGGTTCTCAAGGTCTAAGAAAGAAAAGCTTTGCAAGTGACTAGAACCTGGTTTTATTCTCCGCAGAACGTTCTGTAGGAAGCTGATAGCTTTGACTGCCCACTTTAGTTGATTATCACTAGAGCGCTCCTCTTGCTCTCATTTGGTGCAGTGTTCCTAGTGATGTGCTGAACCATGTTTGCCTGTCTGGTGGGAGTAAAAGCCTGTCGGTTTTCTCGGCCCGTACTTGTGAGCACTCTGCCGCTTGCTTTGATAGCTATGGAGCACACCTCTCAGGTGCAGTGTTTGTCTTTATGAGTCACTGAGCACCATGCCGTTCTGTGTCTCAGCCTTTCCTGTTCCCAGAAGCTCCACTGGCACTAGTAAAATGGGACAGGGTAGAGAAGGTCATGTGAGGACTATCAGTACTGCGTATGCTGAGTGTACTGGGCAGCTTTTCTCTAAAAAGACGGGAGTAGAGCGGGCTTCTGCCTTTGTCAGTGTTCAGCATCAGCCCGAGTCTTGGCATTTTCCCCTGTTCTCATATAACTGTCTAGCACAGACATGCAGAAAGTGTTTGTGTTACCAGGAAGATTAGAACAAAGCAATAAGAATTAGGTCTTATTTGCTTTTTAATTTATTGACTTCTCTAAAGGAACTCTTGTGTTTACTAAAATAGTTATGTAACTTTACTTATTTGTTTTTTAATTATTTGGATTACCTCTCCTATAAAATATAGAACAAATCATAGGACTAGTATAATTTGTTAAATAAAAGAAGTCTTAAAAATGAAGAGCAGTTTATACTTGATGTGTCATAGCGTGCCTAGGAATACATACTATATAACTTATACAGACTAATGGTTAATTTCTTATTTTTCTAGAGGTATAGGCATAAGAATGACAGAACCAATATATCTCAGCCCTTCCTTTGACAATGTTCTACCCAGTTACTTATTTTTACAGGTGAGTAAAATAAAATTGAGTGACATTGAATCACTCAGATGAATTATTAGAAGTTATTTTTCTCTTTTATTAATATTATTGCAATCTCTTCATATTCTGACCTACCATTGTCAAATATCAATACAGTCTTATGAGCACTCTTGTTTTCTTTTCCTGTATTAATTTTAATACACTTACCTGTCCTCTTGTCCAGAGGTGATTTAATGATGTGATTAATGACTACTTTTTATCTCCGAAGTTTAGTCCTGAGCATTGCACACGTTGCTGTGCGGCTGTGGGTTCGGTTGTAATATTCAGATGGTTGGTTGCTGGCAGGCTTTTGTCAGGTTGTTATTAAGTGCTGTGATATAATGAGCTGCTTTACCCATTTCACTTCCTAAGAACATTCACAAACATCAACTCATTTTAATGCTATTATCATTCTATGAAATAGAAATGCTGAAGACTAGATCTTTGGGGTTCTTGCTCAAGTCACCCTGCTAATAACTGGCAGCATCTGAAGTTAAACCCAAATCCGGGAGCTCTGTGCTTTCTTCTCTTCCCAGTATTAAGCCAAAAGCTCCTTACAGATCTGGGAAGAACAGAAAGTGATTTGTTTGTTGTTACCTAGCCTCCTCAGGGATGATGCAAAGGATTAGAACCCAGAGCCTTCTGCCTACTTGTTTGTGAATCACTTCGGGTGATTTTGTTTGCTTGGTTTCACTTGTGGCTATTTGTGAACACACCCTGACTCACTGTGGGTGTTTCTGCACACTTTCACATTGCTAACAATGAAAGAAGAAGTGTTAATTTTTGAAGGTAGAAGACCATACCTCCTCATACCATAATTTAGTTTAGACTTTGGAAAGGTGAAGTCCATGTGGTACAAACTTCTTTTACATATCTTACTGTTATTCCAACTTCAACAACTTTTCCTGATTTGGGACTTTATATTCTTTTTTTCAATTTACATACGTGTACGTCTGCAATGTGGGTATATGCACCAAGTGCAGGTGCCCCTGGTGGACAGACTAAGGTGTTAGAGCCCCTGCAGCTGGATTTGGAGCTGATTGTGAGCTGCCTAATGGAAATGTTGGAGACCAAACTCAGCTCCTCTGCAAGAACAGTACTCTCTCTTAACTGCTGAGCCACATCTCCAACCCCCTGGATTTCTGACTGTAAAAACATAAATCACAAGACAATTTGTGATCCCTGATATCCATACGCTACAGACCTTTTGTTTGTCACTTCATAACAAAAGAATTAGACCACTGCTGGACTGAAGCTTTTGTATTTGAGGATAGAGTTTAACTTTTGTCATTTTCCTAGTGGAAACTTTTATTACATGTAATATTGCAATATTACATTGGTCATTGATTGACCAGGGGAACTGACTAGAAATTGTAATAATGATTGCACTTAATGTTTACTGAGTATTTATCTTTGTTCCATCAGTATTTCAAATACACTGACTACTTCATGCACCACTTAAAAATCTCTACAGTCATAGATAAGGGAGCAGAGGCTTGAAGAAGTGACGTTCAGAGCAGCAGTGGGCTACATGCCCGCCTGGCTGACTGAAGAGGTGGAGGCACAGCCAGTGGCTGGCTGTTTAGCTACTCTGACCTCTAGGTTGAACCCCAATTTCTGTCTCTGGGTTTTTATTAATCGTGCTACACAAGCCAGAAGTTGTTTGTTTTTAAAGTTTGGTATTAAATTGGGCACTACACATCTATTTTCTCAAGCCTGCACTGGCTTATTATAACTTAAGAAAATGGATATTGTTCTTTTTACTAAATGTGTGTGTGCACATACTCGCACGTGTGCACATGCATGTGTGCACATACGTCAGCATGTGTGTGTAATTCAGAGGACAACTTGTAGTAGTTAGCTATTTCCCTCCATAATGTAGGTCCTGGGGATCAAAATCAAATTGTCAGGCTTGACAGCAAATATCTTTACCCACTGAACCACCTCAGGAGCTGTGGTCCAGTTTCCTGACTGATCTCCAGTAACTAACTTCTGAAGGAGCCGGGGCATGACAACTAAAGCAGTTAGTTATGTCTTGAAATCACATGGGGTATGCATAGAGTTTGGCAGAAGCTATGTGTCCTTCCAGTTCTTATGATTACTGAAGTCACTGTAGGGAGCAGGTGGGGAAAGCTTTAGGGAATTTGTGGTCTTCCTGCCTCTTGCTTGTCTTTCTCTGGAAGAACCATTATCTTCCAAATCTATGTCCTTCATTTCTTCCAATGTAAATGCAAATGTGTATGGTTTGTTTGTTCATTGAGTTGAGATGCTACATTGTCAAGACTCCATTTTTTTTTCTCTTTTTTTTTTTCCTTATAGAATTTGCCGTCTGCTGTTGTAGCTCATGTTCTGAATCCTCAACCTGGAGAGAAGATTCTAGATTTGTGTGCAGCACCTGGGGGCAAAACTACACATATTGCAGCCTTGATGCGGGACCAGGTGAGGATGTCGTCATGGCAGGCTCCTCTCAGATAGTTACCATGGCTGCTGAAGGTAACCTAGGAAACAAAGGGTGTTCAACCGGAAGTTCAACCGGAAGACTCTTCTGCTATGTCATTTACCACATTCAGTTCAGTTGACAGATACTTGTGAGGACAACCTTGAAACAGTCCCAGTTTGTTAATACAGTTAGAGACTTGTTCTCTTATAGACTGAAATATTTAAGACGTCTTAAATATATATAAACTGCCACTAAAAATGATGTGGTGTGTGTGTGTGTGTGTGTGAAGTTTGTGTAGAAAGGAGTAGCTGATGTGTTACAGACGCTAAGGTGGTTGAAGAGCGTAGCCTATAAATGGACACTTAGGAGGCCGAGGCATGATGATTAACTGGTAGTAGTAGGTCAAGGGTTAATTTATGAAGTATTTAGTGTACATTTTCAGTTTACTCAGAATTTAGATGTGATTACCAGTCTGCTTTGAAAAGGTGATGATCTGCCTATAATTTGTGATATATTGGTTGTATTTGTTAAAAGTTGTTTGCTTGGGCATGGGTCTCATGCTGGGATTGAAACTAGGGCCTCTGTACAAGCTTCTCTAGTAAAACAAATCTTTCCAAAGAGAGTGAATATTTATGAATAAATCCATTTTCAATGATTTTATGATGCTGCTTAGAAATACAGTGCCCTGATGGCACAAATCTAAACGCGTTGAGCTGAGGCAGATTAGGGGATCGGCTGGTCTGAAGGGCCTAGTCAGGCACCTGCTCAGCTCCAGATGAACTCGTGCTTCTGGTAATGTGGAGCGGGCTCATTCACTCGGGGTTTTCTGGGTTTTAATTAGCTAAAGCAACCTCTACTGAGACAGCTAGGATGCCCTGCCTCTCTGGCCCATGTGTTTCTCTCTCCTGCTAATAGCTGAGGATTAGCCCAGCAAAGGACAGTAGTTGAGGCATTTATCAGTTGTCCAAACTCTTTTATGTATCATGTATCTTCTTATATCCCTTCGCCAGCCAAAAGTAACCATATGCCTTAGTCCTAGAGTTTCAAGTTTGCTGGATCTTGTTGTTGTTAGGTAAGCAAGGACAGAAACACAGCTTCTATACTTGTGATTTTGTGAAAGTGGCCAGGAAAGTTTCTCTTTCATTGTAGTGTAGCTGAGCTTTATTTGGCTTTTGTTTTTTTTCTACTTTTTCTGTTCAGGTCACCTTGAATGTCCAAAGTTTTGCCTATGCAATCTGTTTGTCAAGGTATTGGATTTTTTAGTTTTAAGACCTGATGATAATGATGATGAAATGTGACCAGAACATTTCTGCATTATAGTGTTGATATGTGAAATATAAGGATGATATATACATTTTAAAAGAAAATAGGCAGAAGGGTTGATCTACCATGTGTGCACTATTACTTCATAATGTTTCAAAATATCATCCAGCTAACTTAGTATATTCTTACAACTGTGACTGTGTGAATTTGACTCAAGTAGGGTTTATTAGGATATTATAAGTTAGTTTTATTGTGACATTTCCATACATATTTGTCATTATACTTTGTTTTTCTTCATCTCCTTCAGCTCCTGCTCTTCCCATCCATCGCTTATGCTGTCCCCTTCCTCCCCACAAATTGCCTCTGCTTTTGCTTACATGTCACGTAAATCCCAGTATTGTTTTCTTGCCTCCCACCACCTTTAAAATTGTTTTGTCTATTCTTATGGTCCCCTTCTGCTTTCATTATAAACACACACACACACACACACACACACACACACACACATGAATGCACACACACACACAAATTCTGCATATAGGAGAAAATATGCAATACTTGTATTTTTTAATCTGACTTGTTTTGCTTAACATAATGATCTCTTGTTCCTTCCATCTTCTTACAAATGTCATTCAATTTTGTTTGCATGTATTTTCTTGAAGATTTTTGTCTGTGTTAATCAGAGAAATTGATCTGTAGTTTTCTTTGTTGTGTTCTTACCTGATGTTAGTATAAGGGCAATCAATATTGGTTTCAAGAATGAATTTGACAGTGGAAGAGTTTGAGTAATATTGATGTTAGTTCTTCCTTAAAAGTTTGATAGAATTCAGTGTGAAGCCTTCCAGTTTTTCATTGTTAGAAGTCTTATTACTGCTTCAGTCTCATTGGTTGCTACGAATCTGTCTAAGTTCTTGGTTTAATTTTAGCAGCTAGTATGGCTTACGAATTTATCCATTTATTCTAGATTTGCTAGTCTCTTATAGGGATATTTTATGATTTAACAAATAAAGTCTGCCTGAAGATCAGAGTGCAGAGCTAAGCTACTAGAGGCCAGGGAGTGGTGGCACACTTCTTTAATCCCAGAACTGAGGAGACAGAGGCAGAGGGATCTCTGTTAGTTCAAGGCCACCCTGGGCTACACAAAATCCCAGCACTTGGGATCACATGCCTTTAAACCTAGTACTAGGGAGGTGGAGACAGGAGTGATATGGCTGGACACAGAGAGGAATATAAGGTGGGAGGAGACAGGAGCTCAGGGCAGTCTGAGTTGGTGGAGACAGCTGCAGTCTGAGGACAGGGTTACCCCTTCAGTCTCAGCATTGGTAGAGGTAAAATGACTCTCTAGTAGCTGACTGCTCTGCTCCTCTGATCTTCAGCCTTACCCCCTATATTTGATTCTAGGTTGTTATTATGAAACCAGTTAGAATTCATGCTACAGTCTTTGGAACATAAGTTTTCACAGTATTCTCTAACGACCTTCTGTATTTTATTGTTTTCTGATATCACATCCTAATTTTTTTCTTTAAGTTTATTAATTGGGTCTTGTTCATTTGGAGGTGCTTTGTTTATCAATCTTGTTCATCTTTTCAAACAATTTTTTGTTGAGTCTGTGTATTGTTTCTTTTAGACTCCATTTCACTAATTGCTGTCCTTTGTTGTTCTTGCTTTGTGCTGAACTCAGTCTCACATCCCTGAGACCTCAAGCAGCATCATGAGGTTATGTAGCTGAGAACTCTGATTTTTTTTTAAATGTAAGTGCTCATAGCAAAAACCAACTAAAAATGTTCATCTTCACAGAGTTTTCTTAGCTATGCCCTAAATGTTCTGATACATTTCCTTTTCCTTTTTATTTTTTCTAAATAATAAAAAAAATCTTTTTGATTTTTTTTTAGTAGTCTACTGATCATGCACAAATGTGTTTTCAGTTCCCATACATGTGAGTAGTTTCTGTAGTTGCTTCATTGACTTTAGCTCTATTGTAGTGCATCCTAAGAGGTTACAAGAAGTTATTTTGATTGTTGTATATTGAATAAGACTTGATTTGTGGTTTAGAATATTGTTGATTTTAGAGAAGATTCATGGGCTTCTGAGATGCACATATATTCTGTTTGTGTCAGGTGGGATACTTTTGTAAGTACTATGCAGTTAAATGGGATACTTTCTTAAAAAAATATTTGTTTATTTATTATGTATACAATATTCTGTCTGTGTGTATGCCTGCAGGCCAGAGGAGGGAACCAGACTTCATTACAGATGGTTGTGAGCCACCATGTAGTTGCTGGGAATTGAACTCAGGACCTTTGGAAGAGCAGGCAATGCTCTTACCCCCTGAGCCATCTCTCCAGCCCAATGGGATACTTTTGTAGGTACTGTGCAGTTAATTCCATTGGTTTATGATGCAGTTTCTTGGTTGATTTTTAGTTTGGATGACTTATCTAAAGATAAGTATAAGACACTAATATCTTCCAAGGCATTATCTCGAGACATGCGTAGCCTTTTATGCCGACTAATGTTTGTTTTATAAAGTTGGTGATGCATATATATTTATATGACTACATCGACTTGATGAATTGTCCCTTTCTTAATGTGCAGTGCCCTTCTTTATCTCCTCTGATTTTGATTTAACTCTGCTTTGTCAGATACCAGAATAGTGATGCCAACTTGCTTTCAACTTCTATTTGCTTGCTTGATTGTACTTCATCATTTGAGCCTTTGTATATGGGTATCGATGCTACTGAGATATGTTTCTTGGGAATAACAGATACTTAAAGTTGGATCTGGGTTTTTCATCCAGTCAGCTAGTCTTTGCCTCTCTATTGATGTGTTAATGGACTTAATATAATTTATGAGAGATGTTTATTAATTAATTTTGTTTTACATTTATTTGTTCAGGGCAGGAGAAAAGTGCATGTAGAGGTTAAAAGTCTTATTGAGTTTTTCTATCCATTGTGTCAGGTTGGCAGCAAGTTCCTTTACTCCTGCTAAGCCATTTTGCCAACCCAACTAAGTCTTGTAATTTTGTTGATTGTTTTCTACTTTGCTGGATTGATGTGCCTTACTTTCTCCCCTATAACTATCAGGGATATGCTAACTTTCTGTGTTATATGATGGATTTCTTCCTAGTTCTTCTTTATTTAGCCATTCCTCTGAAGAAATGTAGTCCTTCTTTTTCTCTCCTGGTTGAGACTGTTTTCCTTCTCTTTGGGTAGTGGTTTCTTCGTGTAGCTTCTGCAGTGCTTCTCAGTGGTTTTGAGCTGCTTTAGTTTGTGCCTATTTTGAGATGTCCTTTTTCTCCAATTTTAATAGTTTTGTTAGATCCATCAATATTGGTTGGTAGTCATTTACCTTGAGGACTTGAAATATATTATCCCTTGTTTTCTTGGCTTTGAGGACACTGGTGAGAAACCTGTGTTATTCTGGTGTAATTGTCTTTGTAGCTGACTTGAGGTCTTCCTTTGCATCTTTTAATATTCTTTCTTTGCTCTTTATATTGGCTGTAATAAGTTGTGGAGAGATTCTTCTCTGAGAAAGTCTAGTTGGGTTTTTAAATAGCTTTTTTTGTTTGTTTGTTTTTTCTTGTCTGGATTCCATTTCAGTCTCTGTATTTGGGAAGTTTTCTGCTCTTATTTCATTGAATAGATTATTTTGGTATCATGAATGCTTGTCTCAGATTAGGGGAAAGAACAGAAATTAGATTTCCCAGTAATGAGATGGCTTAAAGGCAAAATTATATGGAGAGAGACTGAGGAGTAAAAATGGAAAACATTTTTTTATTTTTATTTTAAAGAAGTAAAGAAAAAATGTTAGTGTAAGCACCAGCACTTATTTACCAAATCAGGGTGTCCTGACATGGTCTTTGGGAATGAAAACCAGGCCAGGTTAGAGGGGCTCTCAAAAATTAGAGGCTAAGACAAGTTTATTCCAAGAAATCAGACTTTTTATACCCCTGTGAAAACAAAATGCAATGGTATTTGCTAGGATAATGGTGATTTTAATTTATATAGGGCTTATAAGAATAATGTTTGAGACTAAGTGTATTGCCAAACTTCTGCATGCCTTTGATGACTTCTAAGGGACACAGAGAATCACAAGTGGCCCTAATGCTTCATTGCCTCAGGGGGTGCCTCAGTTTCTCAGGAACTGAAAGGCACACAGTGCCTCAGGGCCATGGGCTCTACCCTGAAAAACCTATGGCATGTGTTTCTTAAGGCGGCTAGACCAAACAAAGACAGGAAGACCTGTCTTTGTACTTTCAAAACCTCCTGCGTCATAATCATCTGCACCCCAGAGTTCTTGGGGCTCTACAACACGGAAGGGTGCTCTTGAGGTTGAGCTACCCTGTGACTTCAGACCTAGTCCACTTGGACACCCCTGCTATTCCCACTCGGTGGGATAATGCCAGCCTGTGGAGGTTCTGGTGCGAGACTCCTGCAACCTACACTTTTCAGACTATCAGCCCCTGGCCCTCCTGCTCTGCCCAGCCAGCCCAGAGGCTCACAGCATATGACATTTAAATTTCCTGACTTATGGTTAGTACCTGCTCTCTGACGCCAGCTAGCTCATTTTAAATAATAGCATCCTCCTTGAGGTAGCCCCCAGGGAGTCCTAGGGAGTGACAAGTGGGATTTCCCCTCTGCTGCTGATCACCAGAGGCACTGCCTCAGTAAAACCAGCCCAAGGCTTTGTCCTCCAAATAGGGTTGCCCCGTCTCTCTTCACCAGGGCCACCTGGGGATCATACTGCTGGGCTGTGTTCCTGTCTCTGCCTTTGTGGCTCTGACCCTCTTCCTTGTCCCTGTTTGGAGGAATCTTTGCTTTACTGACTGTCTTGGGGTTTCTATGGCTATGAAGAGACACCATGACCACAGCAACTTTCATTAAGGAAAACATTTAACTGGAGCTGGCTTACAGTTCAGAGATTTAGTCTATTATCATGGAAAGAAGCACGGCAGTATGCAGGCACACGTGGTGATAGAGAGGAGCTGAGAGTTCCACATCTGGATCCACAGTCAGCAGGAAGAGAGAGTAAACCACTGGGCCTGGTGGAGCCCCTGAAACTACAAAGCCCATACCCAATGACACTTCTCCATTAAGGGCAAACCTACTCAACCAGGCCATACGCCATGATTCTTTCAAATAATACCACTCCCTGTGAGCCACTGGGGTGATTTTCATACAAACCACCATACAGCTCTTCTCCTTCACTGGGTCACACTTGAGCACTGTGCAGTTGCCTCCTGATCCTGGTGTCCTATAGCAAGAGCTTTAAGCCTTTCCAGAGCGTTGTGCTGTGGTGCACAGAAGTTGGGCTAATGGTGTTCTCATTTTGGTTACCATTCAAAGAATTTTGTATTCCTTGAAATATTAAGACGGGGAACAGCTTTACCGATATTCATTTGTATGTAATTCCTTGAAGCTAGAGGATTCATAGAGGAAGCTCATGCTTTTCCCCAGGGGAGCAGTCACTCGAGATTGGTGGTTTTATGTTTACCTTCAAGAGTTTTTCTAAGCTTCTTGAAAATATAGCAAACATTTTTTTCCAGTTTTGACTTCTATAGATTAAAGGTAGGCTATGTGTAAGAACTATTGGCAGAAATGTGTTTGTTTAAAGGAAAGTCTAGGTATTTAAGGAATTAATTTTTCAGTGCTGGGAGCTGACTCCGGGGACCTTTAGCTTGCTAGGAAACCCTCTACCACTGAGCCACACCCCTCGGCCAATGTAAATTTTATGTACATTTGGCTAAAGCACACTAGGGGCCACTGGCAGTGGCACCAAAGTTTATCCCTACTGCGTGTACTGGCTTTTTGGGAACCCATTCTCTTTTGGATGGGTACGTATTCAGCCTAGATATAGTAGGGAGGACCTTGGACCTTCCGCAAAGTCATGTGCCTTGCCCTCTCTGAGGAGTGGGTGGGGTGTGGAGTGGAGGGGTAAGGGTGGGAGGAGGGGAGGGAGTAGGAACTGGGATTGGTATGTAAAATGAAAAAAGATAGTTTTATTTTTTAAAAATAAAATAAATTATTAAAAATACCAAAATAAATGAATATATAAATATAAAATAAAATAAATAAAAAGAATTCAGCAGGCATTGGAGGAAAACGGGAGACCACAGTTTTACACTAGTCTTTTGTATTGGTGATTTTTATAACTGCTTTGGATTTATACTTTATTTTCATTTTTAGGGAGAAGTAATAGCACTGGATAAAATTTTGAATAAAGTGGAGAAATTAAAGCAGAATGCTTCATTATTAGGGCTTCGTTCTATCAGGGCCTTTTGCTTCGATGCGACAAAGGCACTTAAACTTGATATGGCTGATGGCACAGAAGGTAACCTTAATTTGTATTTATCGTTCTGTGTTTTTGTCTCATAATTACATGTACTTACTGGATCTTAATACAGGAATGAATGTGGAGTGACCAGAAAGTAATTAAGATAATTAATGTTTATGTAATATTTAATGTAATGTCTGCTAATGTCTTAATGTGATAATATTTAGGTGGCAAGACACTCAAAATTTACTCTCGACAGCTTTGAAATGTAATATATGTTATTACTAAGTGTACAATTCTGTTGTGCATTAGATCTTGAAAAATGACTCTTCCTATCTAGGTAAACGTAGTAACTTTTCCACAATACCTCCCTGTCCTTCCCAGGTATTTCCTGGTAACCACTGTCTCTATCTGCTTTAATATGCTCTGCTTTTCAGCTTCCAGATACAATTGTCTTTTGGTGCCCGGCTTATTTTTGCTTAACTGTCTTGGATTCTTCCATGCTGTTGCACATGGCAAATTTCTTTTCAAGACTGAATAATATTCCATTGTGTATATACACTACATTTTGAAAATAACATTTCTTATTGGTAGACAGTTGAGTTGATTCTGTAGCATTGCTTTTGTAAATACTGTTGAAGTGAACATGGGAGTGCAGATACCTCGACAACAGTTCCCAGTCAATCTATTTCCATTCATGTATTTCCACTAGCAAGCAGGACTGCTGTATAACACAGCAGCTTTATAATGTATTGTTTGAAGAACCATGCCACTTCATTAGTGGTTGTATTATTTATGTTCTTCAAACAGTACATGTGTGCCCTTTCTTCTACATGCTCTCACCAGATTACCTTCTGTTCCTTTCTTTTAATAACTACTTCCTCATAGGGTTCAGATTATATGTCTTATGGTTCTAATTGCATTTTCTTGAAGGTTAGTTATAGTGAGCATCTTCTCCATTTATCCATTGGCCATGTCTTTTTTCTTACTGCTTTTATTGGGCTATGCATTTTTCTCCACTCCCATCCATTCATCCCCTCTTCCCTTCTACCCTCTCCTGTGACCTCCACACTCCCAGTTTACTCAGGAGACCTTGTCTTTTTCTCCTTCCTATTTAGATCCATGTATGTCTCTCTCAGGGTCCTCTTTGCTGTCTAGGTTCATTGGGGTTGTGGACTATACGCTGGTTTTTCTTTGCTTTATGTCTAAACGCCACTTATGAGGGAGTACATACTATATTTGTCTTTTTGGGTCTGGGTTACCTCACTCAATATTGTTTTTTTCTAAATCCATCTATTTGCCTGTGATAGTCAAGATGTCATCATTTTTTTCTGCTGTGTAGTACTCCATTGTATAAATGTACCACATTTTCTTTATCCATTCTTCAGTTGAGGGGCATCTAGATTGTTTCCAGGTAGCCTTGTAAAAAGAGTTTGGCAGTGCTCCTTCTGTTTCTGTTGTATGGAACAATTTGAGGAGTATTGGTATTTTCTCTTCTTTGGAAATCTTGTAGAATTCTGAGCTAAAACTGTTTGGCCATTGGCTTCTTTTGGGTGGGAGATTTTTAATGACTGTTTCTATTTCCTTAGCAATTATAGGTCTATTTAATTAATTTATCTGGTCTTGATTTAATTTTGGTAAGTGATACTAATGCAGAAAATTGCCATTTCTTTTCCATATCTTCTTTTGAAGAGCAATTAATGCTCATCTAAATTTTTCCCCCTTTGGAGTGTGTATTAGTTGCTATGGTAAAACACTGACAAAAGCAAACTAGGGAAAGATTCCGTTGCCTCACATTGTGGAGGCGTACCCGGGGTTTCTAATCTCCCATCATGGTGTAGTCTGGCTTCATGAGTTTCCACCATGGTGTACTCTGCGTTCATGACCTTCCCATCGTGGTGGGGAAGGTGAATGCAGTGTCAGGTGCTTCTCCAGCTCTTGCAGAAAGAGCATGAGGAACTGGTCACATTGCATCATAGGTGGAAGGCAGAGAGAGCTGAATGCTGCTTTCCACTTCTTTGTCCTCCTTGTTCTCCTGGACTTCAACCCATAGAATGATGCCGCCCATTTAGGTGGGTCCTTTCTCCAGTTAAACATCTCTGAAACGCCTCCACAGATCTACCCTCACTGTCACTTCCTGAGCTCTGTTTCTTAGGTGACCCGGAATCCAGTGAAGTATAGTGCTGAGCCATTACAGCAATGAATGGTTGGTGTTTGTTTGATTTTAGTATGTATAACTACTCTGTCTTTTGTCCGAAATATTTAATCCAGCTTATTCCAATAAATAACCGAGTGCTGAAGACTTGTTTGAGTCGTTTGTTCCTTATTTTCCAAGTGATTTATTGATGAATTTGCTTTCTGTGCTGCTGTCTTCTTGTGTAGTTAGGTGTGTTTCTGTTGTGCTGTGTTTTAATCCTCTGCTTATGTATTGTAGGGTTTGGTAGTGAATCTTATGAACTGTAAAACGTATCCATCACAGGCCATGTGAAGCTGATAATGACTGAATTTTACATTAAAAGCTCAAGATTCTTTCTTAGTTCTCCATTTTTGTTTTTATTGCATAATTTGTGTATTTCTATATTTAATATTATATATAGAAAATACACAAATTATTGTAACTTACTACTTTTGGTGGTTTGGATGAGATGTCGCTCACAGTCTCAGGCATTTGAATTTGCTGCTCTCCTCTTCATCTTTTTTCCTTTTGACTATATATTTTCTAATAATTCCTCCTTGGATGTGCCTCATTTTTCTTCTACTCAGTGAGTTTTCTCTTTGACACTCTTGTCTTTCTGTTCGTTGTAGTTTTTAGCTTCATTTGTTGAAGAGTCTGTCTTTGCAAGTACACTTTACTCCTTTGCCAAAAACGAGGTGGCCATGGCTCATTTGATTTTGAGGCTCGCTCTCTGTTCCTTTGGTTGCTGTTGCCTGTACCTGTGTCCCAGTGCTGTGTGCCTGTGTCTGTTTCTATGGCTTTGTGATGTAATCTGGAGCTGGGTGTCATTAGCACTGGCCTTTCTGTTTAGGGCTGCTTTGGTTATTTGGATCTTTTTGCTTCCTAATGAATTTTAGGGTTGCTTTTTTCTTTGAAGAATGTCTTAGGAAATTTGGTGGTGATGGCTTTGCAAACTAGAGCCATTTTCACAGTGTTATTCTACCATTCTATGAGCATGGGTGGTCTTTCCGTCTTTTGGTGCTTTCTCTGGAGTTTTAAAGTTAGGAAAAGCTTCTGGCAAATAGAACATATGTATTCTTATGGTATATTATTATAGAAATGGTTTTGTTTTTCAACACAGGGTTTCTCTCTGTGTGTATCCCTGGTTGTCCTGGAACTTGCTTTGTAGACCAGGCTGGCCTCAAAGTTACGTTGCCTACGGAGTGCTGGGTTGAAGGCATTCACCACTACACCCAGTTGCCTTTCTAGTTTTAATAAGAGAAATTTCAGTTGCACCCAGTGCATTTGGTGACCATTTTTGTGATCTTAATCTTTAATGTGTATATAACATACTGTGTCATTGATTAAGTGCACCGTCTTGGCTTCATGTTTGTGGATGAAACAAAATGTTGGACAGAAGCAGTGTAAAGAAGAAAGATGTAATCTGGCTCACTGTCTTCAGATGTTTTAGTCCACAGTGGCAGGCAGGGCATGGTAGAGCACAGCAGTCCATTGTGCAACCAGGAACCAGAGCAAAGGGGAATAACAGACAGGACAAGGTATTGCCTCCAAGAAGATTCCCCCAGGGTCCTCCATCTAGTCCTACCTCTTGTCTTCTACTGCCTCCCAGCATTAGAAGTTGATCAGTGTCTTAGATTAGGGCTCCTAAAATTGGATCTTCTCTGGAAATATCGTCACAAACTTACCCAGAAGTGTACTTTACTAATGTCTCAGCTATTCCTCAAACCAGTCAAATTGGCAAGAAAGAGCAGCCATCACACTTTATTAGGAGCAGTGAGGTTAGGCATTGCCATTGCCCTTGCCCTCAGCAGGATTTCCAGGTACAGTTGTGTCCTATAGGTGTGAGTGAGTTCTGAGTTACATCCTGTTATTGGTTTGTCCTAGTGTAGGGCCTGCTAATACAGAGCTTCAGGAGCATGTTCAGAACAAACCTGTAGTTTGCATGGAAGTTTTTTGTAGAATTGCAGATTTCTTAGCTTTTAGGCAGTTGTTGAGAGTTGTAACTCAGATGAATTCAGAAGGTCACAGAATAAAAAACACAATGTACAAAGTATTTCAATAGCTAAGTTAGTATAAATTTACATCAGTGAGAGACCACTTAGCATGAAAATAAGCAGTAAGAGGAGCAAGGCGAATGGATACTTACAGACTGTAAAGCAGAAGGGAAACTCTGTGGTGACCTAGAATTGTCAGCTGCTGGGAGGAACACTGCTTAGCTGCTGCCAGCAGGCGCCTCCACACAGAACAGGGACTTCCTGCACCTGGGATATCACCTGTAGAGGGCTCTGGCTACTCCAGGAAAGGATGGGACTGGTCGTGCCGAGGTAAAAAGGGCTGTGAAGGTTTTGACAAGAAAACAGATGAGGAGCTGGGCGGTTTTAATCCCAGCACTTGGGAGGCAGAGGTAGACGGATCTCTGTGAGTTCGAGGCCAGCCTGAGCTAAAAGAGCGAGTTCTTCCAGGACAACTAGGGCTGTTACACAGAGAAACCCTGTCTCAAAAAACTAGAGAGAGAGAGAGAGAGAGAGAGAGAGAGAGAGAGAGAGAGAGAGAGAACAGATGACGAGGAGAAAGTCTGTTCTCCCGTTGTCTTTCCACCCCTCACCCCATCCCATCACTCCTGTACTTCCTGTTAGTGGCTATAGAAGCCAGCAGGCAAGTATGGTTTTCATTTGCCCCAATTTAAGATGACTTCACACTGTGGACCACTTGAAAGAATGAAAGCTAAATTTTAATAGTTGGCATTTATGTATGCAGGTTAAAAAACTAACGCTAAGATAATAGATTATGGAAATTCATCATAGAATATTATGGGAAAGATTCCTATCTTCTATAGATAATAACTGTCTATTCAGTAAAAAAGGCAATGGTTGTGAGCCTAGCCTTTAACGGCTGAGCCATCCCTCTTGCACAACATAAAGCAAAGAAAACCAACCTACAATTCACAGCCCCAGAGAACCTAGACAACCAAGAGGACCCTAAGAGAGACATACATGGATCTAATTTTCATGGGAAGTAGAAAAAGACAAGATTTCCTGAGTAAATTGGGAGCATGGGGATCATGGGAGAGGGTAGAAGGGAAGAGGGGAGGGGAGAAAAATATATAGCTCAATAAAAACAAAATCAAACAAGTATAAAAGGCGATGGTTTCAGTAGGGAAAAGCCATACAGAGGATTTACTTATTTAAAGGAAAGATACAATTGGTCAAAAACAGCTGTTTTGATGAGGATTTTGGAAAGCAGGTACACACACTCATGATAATGGCAGCATACACTAGTATAACTTGTATGGGGGGGTGATGAGGGGGCATTACCAGTATGCATCAGAAAGTAAAGATTTATTGGAAAAATATTTTTTTCAAGGACAGTAGATGAAACAGAAAAAAAAAAGAGTCTAGATGAAGGTGGGTGACACTAATAACAGCTTGTGTCTTTACAGCCTTCTAACCAGATAAAAACAGAAGGTAATTCTGGATTTAAATAAAAGCGATCAGTAGCAATGGCAAGCTTGCAGGTAAAGAACGCAAGTTTCACGATTTTCTTCAGTAACACCAAATTCATCAGAAATTACTCATGAGCACCACAAGGAAAACTTGATGGACTGGTAAATCCAGGAGGTTAATGGATCATAGTGAACAGAAGCCATACACATGGCCATAAAACCAGGAGACTAAAGAACAGCAGCCAGACCAGTATGTCTGGTCAGAGCCCGGAAGGCCCTGATTTTTCTGGTGCTGTCTGCAGGAGGCATCACCAAGGAAACGACTTCCTCTATGACAGATGACTGGAATTGATACTGGCTCTGGGGCATTATGGCTTCTAACACTAGGAGTTAAAGTTCTTAATATGATTTGGTGTGGGTTTGTGTTATAATATCAAAACTCGTCTATAATAACTGCATTTTCAGTCCTTATGAAATCAAATCTATATGAAATAAAAGCAATTCTTAGCTAAGGACTTGCTTAAAGGGAGAAAGGATTTTTTTCTTAATTTAATATCTTGGATTACAATGTTAATTTTTCATTATTGTTTATATGTCAAGAATATTTTATTCTTTTCTAGACCTATATGTAAGAAAGCAGATAATATTTATAATTCTCTTTTGTAGGGGCACCTCCATTCTTACCAGAATCTTTTGACCGAATTCTTCTTGATGCACCCTGCAGTGGAATGGGACAGAGGCCAAATATGGCCTGTACTTGGACTTTGAAGGAAGTGACGTCATATCAGCCACTACAGCGAAAACTCTTTAATGTGGTATGCTCTTTCACCATAAAGAAGCTGACGGTTGCTAGTTCTGTGTTCTGTCTACCACAGCTTTTGTGTGTGGCAGCGACCTTCACTCTGGTCAAAGGGTGAAGGCAAACAGGAGGCATGGGCAGAGACTAGATGTATAGGATTTGATATGGCCACTTGAAATATTTATTCAGCCTTAAAGAGGAGTGAAATTTGGTACATGCTACAATATTGATGAACTTGGAGACTATGCTAAGTGAAGTAAACTAGACACAAAAGGAAAATTTTGTATGAGCCCAATTATAAGGTAATTAGAATAGGCAAATTCCTAGGAACAGAGGTTAGAACAAAGGGAGTATGTTGAAAGAAGGGTAGTTACTTAATTGGGGTCCTTCACAAATGAATGGCTTATGTATGTCATCTAATTATTCAGTTGACATGACAAATTTTATTTATTTATTTTCTAGAGACAAGGAAGAGATTGGGAATACCAAATGTGTTTGTGTGCCTCGCCCTGCCCAGTTACAGCTTTAGTGTAGGAAGTTTTCCTTTGTGTTGACCCCTCCTTTAAAATTACAACCAGTTTCTCATAGAACATTTTCAGTGAGACATTTAGTTGATGGTAAGCAGTCTACTCCTTAAATGTAAATAGAACAACAAAACACAACTGTGCCATGGCTAGAGGACCAGCCGTGAGGGGGAACTCAGAGAGCAGGTGTGCCCTGTGCCATGGCTAGAGGCCCAGCCGTGAGGGGGAAGTCAGAGAGCAGGTGTGCCCTGTGCCATGGCTAGAGGCCCAGCCGTGAGGGGGAAGTCAGAGAGCAGGTGTGCCCTGTGCCATGGCTAGAGGCCCAGCCGTGAGGGGGAAGTCAGAGAGCAGGTGTATGAGACAGGGTTAGACATCGAGAATGTGAACCTTAGGATCAGAACTGTCTTCATTTAAGCCACGACTCCTCCATGTTATTGACTTTGGGTACATTGATTTCCACTTGGGGAGTAGAGCACTATCTGCTAGGAATACCTCAGTGGAAACAGCCTGGCTTCACTGTGAAAGTCTACCATGGGAGGTGGCACAGAGCCACAGTGTTTATATTATTTCAGTTAAGGTGCAAACATGAATTATTAGTTTTAAAAAGATTCTAATTAAAACTTTAAACAAAATTAGGGGTTTATAAAAAAAGAAGAAGCATGAGTTAGATGGGTAGGAAATGGAGGGCACACAGCATGGCCTGTCTGCTTATATTTGGGAGACAATTACTTTCACACTGTATTAAATACCTACAGCATGCAAACTAATGTCTAGCTCATAACTGAGAAAGCAGACAGGCCATGCCTTCTCTAAGAGCTTCCTTTATGACTGACAGTTTGTTGTATTACATGACCTTAACGCTGTAGAGCAAACTACAGGAAGAAAGGTGTGCTGTGGGGTCTTTTAAATCAAGAAGCACATTTCAGAACAGGGCTCTGTAAGCAGCAATGGGTGGAGCATTGTGAAGGAACAAGCAGCTTTGAGGAGGAGGAGAGTGTCTACCTGGTCTGGACTCCTCAAGTAGCAGTGACTTTGGTTGCTACAGGAATAGCAGGAAGACAAGGTTGCTAATTCAGAAGGGCAGGAAAGACAACAGGGAAGGTCAGTGTGGCAGGAACATCTTTATGTAGAGCCTTGAAAATGCTTTCAGGACTTTGCTTGTGAAACTGAGAAGCAGCAAGTTGAAAAGCATTGCTCACACTGGTGTGCAGAGACTGGCTTATAGAGGGCAGGGAACGAGGCTGGCAGATTTAACTGTTGTGCAATGCAGCTGAAAGATAAAGAAGCTGAAACTGATGGTAGTGGGCGTTGGGAGTAGTCGCCAAAAACTGGACTGTGTGTGTTAACACACACATTTTTTTAAAATTCATTCCATGTGTATGCATGTGTACCTGAATGTACGTATGAGTACTATGTGCATGCAGGTACCAGCAGATATCAGAAGAGGGTATCAGATCCCCTGTAGCTGGAATTATAAGCAGTTGTGAACCATCATATGGATGCTGGGACTTGGTCTTCTGCAGGAGCAGTAAGGGCTTTTATGCATTGAGCCATCTCTGCATTATATATTGAAAGAAGGGCCAGTGGGGCTCGCTAGTGGTTGGGGAAAGTAAAGGACTGCAGGCATAGTTGGTGCCCTGTGGTTCAGGGAGGAGTTTTGGGAAGCCTGGGAAACCTCTTCTAGCAGGTTTCAGAGAATGATGAGTATTTGTTTGGGGACACATTTCCTGAGGTAGCAGAAACGTTGACATGACAGCTGAATACTTATACATGAATTCAGAAAGGAGGTCTCCCTACAAATAAAGACATTATAGAAGGGAATTAACTGAAGGGTGTATGTGAGAGGCTAAGCCTGTGTAAACCATAAAGTTCCCAGGTAAGGCTGCATGCATCAGCAGGGTATCCATTGTGCTATAACTACAGGAACAGGCTGTGTCATACAGGACAGCATTTTATCACTACCAAGTGCTTTCAAGATCCAGTGTGCCATTCTCTAACTTACTTCGGGTATTTATTGGGTCTTATGGCATGCATAGTCTGATCCTTGCTTTCTTTAGGCAGTTCAGCTGCTGAAGCCAGGGGGAGTGCTGGTTTACAGCACATGTACACTCACTCTGGCAGAAAATGAAGAGCAAGTTGCCTGGGCCCTTACAACGTTCCCCTGCCTTCAGCTTCAACCCCAGGTGAGAACACTAACATTTTCCAGTGTTACCAGCGTCTCAGAGTATGATGTGCACTGGCATATACAGGATGTTATGGAGACCTGCATCAGGACTCTGAAGTGCTTTGTTCATAGGAGTGATTGTGTTTTCTGACTGACCATGGGGATTCACATGACCAAATGAGAAAGCATCCGCTCTCTGCAGTCTGCCAGTGCTAAACCGGATGGGCGTGGCCATCTTTCTGCCGTTTATTCCACTTGTTGGTATTAACACTGAATCTCCAAAAATGCTTTCCTGTTTTTCTTTTTGGATAGATTTACTCATGTATATTTGTATTTTGCTCACATGTATGTAAATATACCTTGTGCATTCTTGTTGCCCATCAGGTCAGAAAAGGTATCAAGTCCCCTGAATCTGGATTACAGATGGTTGTGAACCATATAGGGATGCTAAGAACAAATCTGGTCCTCTGCAAGAGCAGCACAGCCATTGAGCCATTTCTCCATCCCCATATAAGACTTTTACTTCATTCCTAGTCCTACATTTTTTTGATTTGAAAAAGATTGAACATTTTTGCTTTCTGCCACATCAAACACACCTCTTCAAAAGTAGGCTGCAGGATACTTAAAAAAAAAAAAAAGCCATGGGGACAAGCAGCAGCTCAGGAGTGTCACCCTTTACACTTTTATGTTAATATAGGATAATTTAAAACCCTTTGTTGTTTGTTTTAGTGGGCACTAATCTGAGTTTTTGTTATGCTTTTTATAAAGCTGATTCTGTGTCTATAGGGATGCTGACATTCAGAGACATTGGACAGCTGACTTTATGGCTTCCTATGCAGAACTCTAACAGGCAGAAGATAAAGGTTAAAGATAAAACTATCTAGAAATGGCCCTAGACAGAGAGATTGAGACAATTACATGTAAATGGAAGCAAGACTTCAGAATTTACGTGGAATGTGTATAAAGGAGTAATTAATGGAAGGTTCTCCCCTCACTGCCATATATGATGACAATGTTTTTCTGACTGCAGTTTCTTTTCCACCAGTGTCCAAGACACCTGTTGTGGAATGATGGCTTATTGGTATTTATGAATATTTGGCACTAGTGTTTTTCAAAAATCACTGAATTTATTTATATTCCTTAAAACCTAGTTGATGTAGCCATGGTTTATATATCCTTTTCTAATATGTATTTTACTAGTGTATGTAAAATAGGAAAACTTCTATCACAGAGTCGGTTAAAGGTATTTTAAATGTCTCAGGGGCCGGCTCCATTTGCTGTTAGAGAATGTGAGGCCTGACTGCTCATTTCCTTCACTGATAAAGTTCCACTTGCTGAGAGTCTGTGATATACTAGGCCCAATATTGATTCTTTATTTAGCTTAGAAGTGAAAGACTTGTACCACAAGAACTTTAAATCTTTGAAGAAAGAAATTGTGGAAGATCTCAGAAAATGGAAAGATCTCCCATGCTCTTGGATAGATACATAGGGTCAAAAAAGTAAAAATGGTAATCCTACCAAAAGCAATCTATAGATTCAATGCAATCCCCATCAAAATCCCAGCACAATACTTCACAGACCTTGAAAAAACAGTACTCAGCTTCACATGGAAAAAACAAAAAACCCAAAATAGCCAAAACAATCCTGTACAATACAGGAACTTCCAGAGGCATCACCATCCCTGACATCAAGCTCTCCTATAGAGCTACAGTGATGAAAACAGCTTTGTATGGACATAAAAACAGACAGGTGGACCAATGGAATTAAATCAAAGACCCTGATATTAATCCACACACCTATGAACATCTGATTTTTGACAAAGAAGTTAAAATTATACAATGGAAAAAAGAAAGCATCTTCAACAAATGGTGCTGGCATAACTAGATGTCAACATGTGGAAGAATGCAAATAGATCCATATCTGTTGCCATTCACAAAACTCAAGTCCAAATGGATCAAAGACCTCAGCATAAATCCAGCCATACTGAACCTCATTGAAGAGAAAGTGGAAAGTAGCCTTGAATGTATGGGCACAGGAGACCTTTTCCTAAATATAATACCAGTAGCACAGATTGCTGAGAGCAACAGTTAATAAATGAGACCTCCTGAAACTGAGAAGCTTCTGTAAGGCAAAGGACACGGTCACTAAGACAAAATGGCAGCCTACAAGAATGGGAAAAGATCTTCACTAACCCCATATCAGGCAGAAGACTGATCTCCAAAATATATAAAGAACTCAAGAAACTAGACATTGATGTGGGATTCCCCTCTGTATGCTGTGAATACCATTGGTTAATAAAGAATCTGCTTTGGGCCTATTGCAGCAGAGTAGGGCAAGGCAGGAGTTCCAAGCACATAGAGGGACTGTGCCCAGTACCACTGCTGTAACAGCCATCAGTAGCAGTCTTGGCCATTTTTATCAACCTGAGTTTAAAAACTCTACTAACAGGAGGCTGGGAGGAGGC
>NC_022018.1:2921834-2964933 GCF_000317375.1 Microtus ochrogaster | reverse complement strand
AAAAAAAAAGTCAATGAAATTCATCATTCTTTACTCATAGTCAGAAGAGAAATGTACTACATGGTTTGAAAACTGAGTCTTCAAGAGCTATAGAATTATGAAAACAAAACAAGAAAAGAACTGGTATTTTACCTATTGTATACTTGGATAAATGGAGTTAGGTAAAGCTGCTAGCTTAGGTCTTAGAGCTGAAATATGTTAGGACTGCATTTTTAAATCTACAGGCTTCTAATCATAACCTTCAGGCATTTCATAAAATCATAGTACTTGATAAGCCTGGAGGATCCTAAATAAGCAAGAACTCCTCCATCAGGTGGCCACAGATCACTGCTTCTCTGCTTCCCTGAGATTGGCATGTGCATCCCATAAAAGCAAGAATATTTACGTTTCTGTATGCTTCTGGGAGGGGTCAGATGGACAACCAGTTTGCCTTTGTAACTTAAGCTATAAAGAGGCAGCTTACTAATTATAGGACATTTGTTTATTTCTTCCCAACAGGAGCCACAGATCGGAGGAGAAGGAATGGTGGGAGCTGGCCTGTCCCCGGAACAACTGAGACAGCTGCAGCGATTTGACCCATCCGTTGTGCCACTGCAGAGTGTGGACCCTGATTGTCTCCAAGATGCCAAGAGAGAAGACGTGATCTGGCTGGCCAACAGGGACTGTATAGGCTTCTTTATTGCAAAGTTTCTAAAATGTAAAAGCACAGAGGAGAAGGTTTCTTGGAACTGAAAATTCAGAATATTTTCTCTGTGTGTTGGTTTTTCTTACACCTAAGTGTTTTCAGGCCAGTGGAGTGATGGCGTGTTTGCTTAGGACACAGGAAAGTGGTAACGGAAGGAGCAGTGTGTTTAAGTAGCTCTGCAGACGTCGGGGAGGCTGGGAAAACATAATCTGCCTTTTATGATACAAATGGCAAGGAGGAATTCCCTCTGAGTCTGGAGTATAATGTCAGTTTTAACTCATACTGTTTTTTCTAATGTGAAAAAATAGTCCAAAACCAAAAGAATAAAACTCTGAACTTTTCATGTGGTTATGAAAAAACGTGTTTTGTGTTCCAAATCTGGCAGTAGTTATTGCATTAAGCATTCAGGCCATGGGTAGTAGTCACACTGCGTGCATCATGACTGAGCTAAGTAGGCTTGTTACCTGAGCTCTGTCCCTCCCCTTCCACTTACTAATTCTAAGTCAGACTCTTTTACTTTAAAGATTTATTCCCTTATTTATTGTGTATGATCTGTGTGTGGAAATTCTGCTCATGCCATGGCACACACGTGGAAGTCAGAGGACAACTTTGGGAGTGAGTTGCCCCTGCTTGAATTCGTGTCGTCAGTTTTGTATGGCAAGTGCTTTTACCTGCTAAGCCATTTATTTCATCAGCCTCTGCTCTCCTAAATGAAATTTGGAATTGTGCTAGATAATAATCTAAAAGATAAAATAAAGGTTTTTACTTTGTAGACTAAAACACAAAAGTAATCCATATTTTGGCTGTAGTTTATCATTTTCTGGAACAGAAATCATGCAAAATAACAGAAACATGCTTGGTAGGGAGCAGAAAACAGTGGCTGACAGCTAAGACCTGGCCTGGCACTTTCTGCTGGGCTTTGGCTTCTCTTGAAGAATGTAAGCAGCTTCATAGAAGACAAGCTTTAGGCAACTGTGTCTGATAGACAAGACCAAATAAAAGCTCTTCTTAATTAAATCTTAACTGACCTCAGACAAAAAACAAGAAGCTAAGGCAGTGTGCAGAAGTGACCAGGCGTCCTGCCACTGTGGCTAGTCTACCTGGGATAGTATATCCAGTCTGCCTGGGCCACACCAGCAGCCTAAGTAAGTATATGCTTTTCAAAAACTCCGTCATGTCTTCAGATTGGCTTCATTCTACCTGCTGCGTAGATAAACTGTTAAGATGTCCAGTACCCAGCAACACTTGAAAGATCTCACATGGAACACACCAGACTGGTTTGTTATCTTTCATTTACATCCTTCCAAATTACTGGACTTTGTTGTGTCAGATGGACAATTGAAACCAATTACTGCTAGTTTCTTTCCCTCGTAGGTTTCCTGTAGGAAGGTCTCTCAGCAACTTACCATATCCATGAAGATCACAGCAGCTCTTCGATCAGTAAAGCTTTTGGTGGCTTCTTCCTGGAGAACATCTCTGAACAGCTCTGAACTCTACATCCAAGTGCCTGTGTCCACGGCACGTTATGATGCCATTTTACTGTGGTTAACCCGAGCTCACTCATACACTTGGGAAATGTACCAGGGTAGGTAAACTAGTTTTTTTCTTTTACAGTCACTGCTTCAGAGTGGATAGTCAATAGGTGTTGATTGAATATGAAAATTTATATTGAATTTCCTAAGATTCAAGTATATAAGCAAACCCTTTCCATCTTTCATTTTGCCTGTGTCCAGTAGGTGCTATTTTGACTGAAGAGAAACACCATCTCCTTGTGGTACTTCTGTTTCTGGGACTCAGTGTAACCCCTCTGGTTTTTAAAAGACTCTATTTTAAGCAATGCCATAATCATTGCTTTTTCCCCCCTGCTCTCTGTACATCCTTATGTGCTAAGCTGGGGTGAGACTGAGAGAGAAATAGCCTAGCAGCAAATTTGCATGGTGTCAACTTTTAACCGTTCTAGTAAACCCAGAGTACATGCAGAGCTAACAAAAGACAACTCTGCTTGTGTTTAAAAGATCAAGGACACAGAATACTGTTAACAGCTTTCCCATTAACATGGGCCATTGTCAGTGGATTTATTCCCTCAAATTTGAAAGCAAACTGCACATTCTTCAAGGACACAAAAATGTTAGAAAAAGGTGCAATAAATGAAAACAATCAGGGACACGTGGAAGGATATTAACATTCCTTTTAAACATAGTTTTAATATATATTATTTCTATGAAAACAGAAAAATATTTAATTCAGTGGTAAGTACATGTTAATGAAAATCCTATGTTAGATTTTAATTTCTATAGCAAAGTGAAGTAAAGCAGATAGTAAGACCGAGTGCCAGCAGTACGACATTGGCTGGAATAAGACCAGAGCATCAAGGAGGAGTGGCCGCACCTCACTGAGCAGATGGGGAAGCTGTGGGTCCTCTTAAACATGAGATAAATTTCTAAGTAGGAATCTGAATTGTTCTATAGGTTTGAATAAGGAAGGAAGAAGATGCCTCTCTGGTTTACACTGTAAAAATTTTCTACCTACCTTGGTTTTTTATTTTTTATTGTTTTCTTAAATTAGACATGGAGAGAAGATTACCAAAAGAACACCAGGATATTGGCATTGGCTGGATAAAGATATTCCACATGGTAAGTGTGGGATCTGACTTATTCATTCCTAAGATGGCAATGAACACCGCTGGTAAACAGTGTAGATGCCAGCTCTTTGTTTCCATGAACGACTTGACACCAAGTTTGTTAAACAGTTCAGGGTCGTGACAATGAATGTTTGTTTAACAGGAATGCAGAGCAGACCATGCTAAAATGTGGCATTGTCTCGAAGTACAGTGTGACTATAAGACATCCTACGCTTAGCAGCACCTTTTTTGGAATCAGTAAGTTAAGAGCAGTAGAGAAAGAGCATAGGAAAAGCTGAATGACTGACATGGGAGAATAACACTGTTGATTCCATTTCCATCACCTCCTGGCTTGACTACAGAAAAAAGAAGTCAGAATTCTACAACTGAGTACGTTAAGATTGAGCCTTTGATTGTGATTGCTCATTACATTCCCCAAGTCAGTAAATACCCCCAGCTTCCTTGGAATTGTTTTCTTTTTTCTAGATGTGCCCTACACTGCTGACATAGACCCACTGTGCAGTTTTCTACAGACGTGCGCTATGTCAGCTCCTTCAGCAGAAGAGAGGAATGCTTTGATGTGCACAAAAATTCATGGTAAAGCGAGGACCTACAAATTGGGTGCAGAATTGACCAGGTGGATACTTTTAGAACTATTCTTTGAAAGGGATGAGTGATGACTGACAGCACGCGAGAAAAACGCCATCCTTCGTGAGTCTGAGTGCCTCAGAGACATTCCTTGGGATGAAATAACACACAGGAACGGATTACCTTACGGCCAAACATCTGTGACAAATGCGTACATTTTATTTTATGAGAACAGTCTTAAGTTGAGTAGATGTTAATTTGGGTATAATCTGTAAATTCTGTAAGTAGTATAGTGCTGATTCTAAGGGGAAAATTTCATTTGACAAGCCACTAAAACACTGGTAAAATAGTGTTTGCAATTCATATTTTAAATGCCTTTGTTTTCTTGAGTATAGGATAAAGTATTAAGCATAAAACTGCTTTAAATAAAAAACTGCTTTACTCATAAGTGCCTAAGAGTATTTGGGAAGAACCTGGAATATCCAGGAAACTAATCAAAAAATATTTTATTAGAACAATTATTTGTTTTAGTAATATATGGATCTGGTTGGATAATCACAAATAGGTGTTTTCCTGGGAAAAACTTCAAATGCTAGGGCCCATGCAACCAATACAGTCTAACTTAGCCATCAGCACTGGACTCCTGAGAGATACAGAGGTTTTATAGCCTTAGCATGAGAGCATTGTACACTTCTTAGAGCAGGCAAATTGAAGCATGAAGAAAGTGTCTTCTGGGTTTTCCTTCAGAGTAAGTGTCTCATGTAAGAAAGTATTAACTTTTTTTGCTTCAAGTCATTCCATTTTGCCCTGATAGGTTCTAACGATTTAGCAGAAACTTTGGTTATAAGGAGCACTTCTGGGTTCTGATAGACAGTGAAACTGTTTGGGTTGATTCTGGGAGAAGACCGGCAGGTAACTGGAGATAAACAACAGGAGCAATAGGCAAGGTTAGAAGGTGAAGTGGGATAAGTTATAAAAATTTATTTCCCTACGAAATAATTGCACAAGCTGTGTAAACATTTCTTACTAAAACAAAATACGCTGACACACAAGGTTGTATATTTCCAGTGGAACACGCACAGTCCAAGATGCCCGTGTTTTCTCTTGTCAGGAGCTCCAGCATGGAGTCAGCAGATAAGTGCTTCCCTAGTTACCTTTGGCAGCAAGCTTCTTCACATTCCCTGGCTGCTCAATGGGTTTTAAAGCAACATGGAACATAATTAAATCCTAAGCCAGGTGGACGGGACTCGGCCGTCAGCCTCGAGTTTCTGCGTCAATCGTTTGCCTTCCATTTCTCCAGTCGCTCACACACTCACACGCGTGCACATGGCGGGTTCCAGTGCAGTGACTATCACAGACACTAGCTGCTAAAAACGTGTTTGTCACAATCAGTGTGGACTGCATGGAGTAGAAAATCCTCTGGGGTTTGGTTATAATCACCATAATTTATGGTTAAAATTAAAAACTTAAATGGATGGGCTAACATTCAGAAATCAAACCTCAAGTCAAACAACCACACATATTTACAATATGTACAGGCTCTCTTCTAGAATGGGGAGAGGTGTCTAGACAATGTTGTTAGAAATTTCCTGAATGTGGGCATTTCTAGTCCCTGTGATTCATAAAGCAAATCTGCTGACTTGGCATTAATACCCTAAAATATTGTGATCAAACTGATATATATATATATTATATATAATTATAATAAGGTGTTTGCAGAAATAACATTTACAAACTGTCTATACAGTACACAGTACTAGTACATAGAAAATAGATTCTAACTTTATAATCCCCTTTGTGTAAGGCAAGACTGAATCTGTCCCCAAATTTAGTCAGCCAGAGGTACAAGCAAGAAACAGTGGTCCATGAAAGAATGACGGGTCAGGTATCTGGGTATTAAAAATCTGGAGAAATTCCACTTGTTATCTGTGCTGCCTCTGGCTCACTGGATACATTAACTGCATTTCTGAAGCCACTCTGTTAAGTGGCAGCGGCCCCAAACTGCTTTTGGAGAGTCCGGGATAAAGATGGAGGACTGTAGCTGTACTAGGCCAATTTATGTGGTACTTTCAAGAGAATGTATATTAATACTTGGTTGCATGCTATTGCTATTGAAGCAACAGCAATACAATATACAGGACAGGTCACAGATGGTTGCAATATAGCCCCCAGATATTCTGCTTAAGGATGATGTTACACAAAATTTGGGGCAGGAACACACACGGTCATTGGCGGATGTAGACGTCCCTATTCCACGCGCCGGGCTCGTTCCTTCTCTTGGATGTCACTTCCCCTTCCTTGTCACAGTAGCGATCCTTAGATTTATGCCGGCTCCGTTGCTTGTTGCACTCATTGTGGTCCTGCTCTCGACCCGTGTCCCTAGAGCGGTGGCGAGACTCCCTGTGTCTGTGGCCATTGCTGCTGTGGGTCTCGTCTCTGTGGTTATGTTCGCGGTGTGGGGCATAGTGGTCCACGTGTTCATGTGAATAATCTTCCTTTGGCTCCACATAGGCAGAGTCTCGGCTCTCCTGGGTTTCAGAGTCAAATGTCTCTTGCCTAGAGAGGCCGCGACCTGTCCCACTGCGGTGGTTTTGGTGTGTGGCTGAGGAAGAAGAACGATGCTGGGATTTCTTGACTGGTTCCAGGCAAGGTTCTTCTTCAGCTTGGGAAGCAGACCTGGGAGCAGAGCGATCAGCCCTCTGATCACCTTGAGAACCCTGGAGAAAGGACACATGAGGGCATTAACTAAGGACCTACGGAACGTTAAAGTGTGTAGGGAACAGCACCGTGTAAGTACATCCCTTTGAAGTACCCAGAATGCTGAAATGAAGCCTAGTCTACCTTAGGCACTTTTTTGAAACACCTAGTGGCACTGCTTAAACTGGACTTGTGCTCACAGTTACATTTCATTTTAATGATGGGGAAAGAGTGTTCTTTTATAGTCTTTTGTGATTCTAGTACCAATACAGGTATCTATACCATAGCTTTAACTAATCTGCTTTGAGTAGATTAAAACTCATTAAGATGGGGCATTTAATGGGACATGTACTATTCTAGAACCCTCACAAAGGAGGGTGTCCTTAATTTGGCTGCTTACTTTCATTGCCTGCCTCAGCCTCCCAAGAAACTAAGATTATAAGCAAGTGGAATATGAAGCTAAATACGACTCCTTTGAGTCAATATTTAAGCCATCTGAGCTAGCTCTATTATGGTTTTGGAGCAGGGACAGCCAAGGAACCGGCTGAGGTTGTAAACACAATCTACCATCTTAGTGCCCATGCAGTCAGTGGGCTCCAGAGGCTGAGCTGTTTGCAGTGTGTTCCGTTTACAGTTCTTTGCTTCCAGGTACACAGCTCATACTTGACTTAGTTCTTTGTTCATGGGTGCACAACTCAGAGAGACTGCGTTAAATGGCACATGTCTTAGTCTGGTGAGCAAAGGGTAGTAGAGCAAGCCTTGAATTACCTCTCTGGGTTGAGTGCCAGGGGAATAGCTCAGTGAAGACCACCATAAAAGGAAGCCCTCTTACCTGTGAATTAGAGGCTAGGGTGGGGCTCATGGGTAAAGCTGAAGTGGCTAATGTTCGGCTAAGGAGAGGGTTGGGAAGGTTACTGCTGGGTGGGTGGGTGGCCTTCCAGTAGGCCTCCAGATAGTCGGCGAGATGTTCACAAGCGTCCTCAAGCTGGTTCTCATCCAAGATCACATCAAATGACTCCTGCTAAAGCAAGCATTTCAGATAGCACATTAATGCAACCCAGGACCAAGGTCCCTCCCCTCCCCAAATCTATAAGCAGAGGAGAGAGAGGCCTTGCCTGTTGTATTTGTTCTTGCCCTGTTTTTCCATTTTCCCTTAGCTGAGTCTTAGCTTATGCATGTGTCACTTCAAATTGCTAATTAAAACACTGAATGGCTAACTAATTGCCTGAAAGTGGACAGCTGTCAGGATGATTGGTAAGGGCAGTGCAGGGGAGTTATTATCAGTGGTGGAAAAAGCATACTGATACTATGGTAGGAACACATGGCAAATCCAAACAATTTGGAAAGGGGCTTGTTCTTGTTACAGACTGCAGGAAGTTCTGGAAGCTGATGAGGCAGGATTAGGTCATGTACTTTGGCAGAACTAGCTCAAACTACTGGCATTTTGACATGATCCAAACTGCACAGTTTGGTGGGAGGAGAGGTTCTTTGCTTTTGAATATTTAAAATCATTGATCTAGAGATTTAACATACTTTAAATCAATCAAATCCAGCATTACATCTTTTGTAACTTTTGAAATAGTTGTACTTTAATGAACACTAGATGGGATCTGTTGTCCCAAAGTATAATATATAAAATTAGGAATGTGTTTCTGGGAAACCTGGTGTTTAAAAGTTGGTTTGGGATGATGAGCTAGCTCACTGGGTAAAAGTGCTTGTTGTGCAACTGTGAGGGCCCGAATTTGAATCTCCAGACGCCATGCCCAAACAAGGTGCATAGCACTGAGCTTCTGTCATCCCAGCATTCCTACAGGAACACAGGCCACAGGCAAGAGAATCTTGGAAATCAGCCAGCCAGCTAGCCAGCTAGGCATACACATTGGACCACAACAAGAGAACTAGTCTCCAGTAAGATAGAAAGTGGGGACCAGCAGCTACAGTTGTCCTCTGACCTCCACGTATGCTGTGGTAAGGAAGCTCACGTCTGCATTCTTTATAGGGAAGTCAACATTTAGTTTGACATGGTCCCAAGTCAATTTCTCAAACACTTGTTAAGAGGAGACAACTTATTCCCTGTGACTAGATGTGGATAAGAACCAGCATCCAATAGGTCCATCTTACACACCACAGTATTAGGAAGTGAGTCCTGTGAAGGATGCAGGTGGCATTTTTGGAAGGGTGATCTGATCTGATCTGGCCTAAGGATGCTCAAAATGCTTGGTCACACAGGCTGCGGCATACTTTACGCTTTTGGAATAAATACCATTGTAAGTGAGAAGGAGTATCGTCCCACAGGTACATAACTGCAGCTTTTTAAAATTTAGGTCTGATCTCTTCAGCTTTTGCACCATATAGATAACTTACCGGAGGACACTGGGCCAGTTTATCAGCGGCTACCATCTGGACATTGAGGTGTTTTGCTTGCGATTTCCCTCGAGATTTTATTAACCTTTGTAAAACCTGAAAATGGTAGGCATTTGTAACAGGAATATCTGTACTTGGGTAAGCTACAGGGTACACTACGGAGTATTTTATAAATACAGAATATACAATACATACATATCCATAATATATATATAATACATTATATACATGGAAGACAGGCATCTATCATTAAGAAATAAACAGTCTTGCATAAGTCTCTTGCAAGCTTAAACACTAGTATAAGGCTGATGTGGACTCTTCTTTTCTAGCCTAACAATTCTCAAACTTTATGCCTCATGACCTATTTAAGTTTAAAAATATTGTGAACCCCAGAGGGCCATTGTTTGTAGGAAATATTTCTTGTATTTATCAGAAATCTTAGCACTGTTAATTCAGTCAGAAATACATCTGGCACATGTTAATATAAACCACTTAAGAAACCTTTAATTTGCTTTAGTGTACAGTTTCACTGATATTTGTAAAGAGACCACTATAGAAACACAGTTAAATAAAGGGGGAGATGCCAGTTGTGCCTCTTCAGAGACTTGGTGGCATTCTGTGATACTGTACTGAAGACTAGCAAGTTTATCCCCATAAAGTCCCATGGCCATAAAGACTCAGTAGCCACAGAGAACAGCTTAGTGTACCAGAGTAAGAACAGTCCTATGATCTGTACTGGAAGTTAACTGCCCCTTTACCATGCATGACATGTAAGGTCATTCATGGATTCTGTATCTCTTGCATATTTACGTACTTCATTGTTTAGCATTAATGTTGATGGCAACAAGCGGTTCTTTTGGAGTGTTGGACTGATTTGCTTAAGGAAAGACCTAAGTACATGAGTCCGAATGAGCATCCTGTCATTAGTCCTAGAACGAGAGTTGCACAGTGGTGTTGGTGTTCCTCCTTGAGACAGTCTGCTCTGGACAGTAGCTGAACGTTTTAGTTCATTACACAGTGTTAAACAGTTAACCCCTACTGCATCAGGACATTCTTATGTGAAACTGGGAGGACATAAACATGTGTTTGCTACTACATGTATTCATGCTTGGACTACTAGCAGCTTTACCACCATGTATGTAGATACCAAGCGTGTTGAAAGGAAGCAACTTCTTAATTTTTTCACAGAAGCAGCTTCCACTTAGAAACTCTCTGAAATCCTTTCAGTGACCTATGGCCCACACTTAAGACCACTGGTTTCAGCCATAATACTAACCATGCTTGTACTGCTCTTAAAACTTGTTGATTAGTATGGGTGTTCTCAAAAACCCTATGTTCCTAATAAAGACATAGCCTGTGACTACTGGAAATCAGAGCATAAAGCACATTGCAGTAATGTCTGAATATAGAAAAACAATGGCAACCCCGCTTACCTTAGGAGAAGAAATCTTTACATACACTATAATAGGGGCCAAAGAGGTCTTACTGAGTTGAGCTGGGTGATTAATCGTATCTGCGTCAAGGACTACCAATTGCAGTGTTCTTGCAAGTTCAAAAATCCTTTCAATTTCACTCTGAACTTCGGCTGCAAAAGGTTAAACAGAGGTAACTTATGTAAAAGGACATGTTTTAAAACTACAGTAAGCTGGAGTAAAATGGTACACTCTTTCTTTATCCAGAGAGTCAGCTGCTATTTTAATGATTATAGTCAATGTGATGATGAAAGGTGTCCTTTGGCAAGGGCTGCTTGCTCACACCTTTGGTCCTCCAGGAATTATTCTTTCAGCCAGCATCAAATGTACCATCTTTCCTTGCGCATGTGCATGGACCATCCATTATGTAAATATGTACAACATAAAAAGAGAGGAAGGGAACCCATTAGAAATTTAGCCCAAGCCATACTTCATATTTTCCACCAATGAGGACATAACATCATCTTAAGTATAATAACCCCTTCACTCCATACAGTGCTACCTGGATATATGTTTTCAGGGTTGACCATTTGATACTGGACAATGAACTGGCGTGCTCTGCCCTGGGGAGGACAGCCTCTCCTGTCCCTAGCTTTCCTCAGTTGCTTACATTTCTTTGGGTAGGGTTGAGGCCTTGTAAACTTTTCTCCACCCAGTTTGTCATGTTCATTGGTTTCCTCCTTGTTCAGCTCACATTTGGGCAGTCATGGTGGTGAGACTTTACAGTTATAGCTTTTGACATTACCCAGAATAGATATGTGTATATATACATATATGCGTGCAATAAGAATTTGTAAAAACAGAGAGGGGGAAAGAGAGAGCGAGAGAGCATGAATTTAAAAGAGAGTGGTGAGGGCTGTGTGAAGGTTTAGAGGGAGGAAAGGTAAGAGAAAATGTAATTAAATTAAAAATCTCAAAGTGGTCTAGTAACATTCATGTTTTGAAGGGCAGCTTCCCACTAGAAGCATCGTGTAAAATTGCATAAATGGCAATCCTTACACTCTGCAAGGATCCCACTACGGCACCCCCCACTTGAACCTCTGTGATAATGGGGATGCTCCACACACTCTAGTGTGCCTTCTGCTGGCCATGGGGTGTTCAGCCTTAAAATGTAGCTGAACAAAACACCCTGAAGTTTTAAATTTTAATAATTCAGTATTGAACTGTAAAGCGCAGCATGGAGCTTGTAGTTCTGACTGAAAGTGAAAGGTTAAGTCCACAAGACTTCTTCGGACCAGCCACCTGAGGCCTAGGAATGCCTCCACTTTCTTTGATTCATTTGTATTAATGACAGAGCATTTCCAAAGATGATTTGAACTCACCTAGTAGGCAAGTCACTAACTGTTTGCATCAAGTTCTTTACTTGGATGCTTTGAGAAACCACAATTTAGTCACTTGAGATACTAACTTCAAAATAATGGTTGGTCATACAGCACCCCTAATGCATATAGCTTGCTACAATAAATACATCTGCCATCTGATCTGGCTCATAAGTTTGCTAATTTATCAGAAGTTCAGGAAACAGAATTAAATAAATGATAACGTAATACAGTCAGAGAAATTCAGACCGCCAGAAACCTTCAGAATAAGTAGCTCAGTTTTTCAAGAAAAAGTTTTTTTTAATGAAAAATGAGAGATTTGAGAGGCTGAATTACAATATATGGACTCTATCATATTAAGATAGTAGTTTATTTATTTGGTAAAATATGTCTATGATTTGTTTACCAATAATCTGTGGGTGGAAAGATGAATATTGTGTGTAAAACTATATTGACTGCAGATAGTTCTTTAGCTTTGTAACTCCTGATGCAAGTGTCCCCAGCATTAAACATTCTGCAGGTGTCCCGGCTGGAATGCCATTTCCTCCCAGGGGTCTTCCCTGTGTCTACTGATGCCCTCCTCAATTTCTTTTCTGCTGCCTGGGGTCATGAGCCACTGACCAACTCTGTGATCTTATAGCTACATTTTGTGTTCTTTGCTTCTATTACCCTGACACCTTGAATACTTGCTTACTAGCAACAGTTCCTTAATGCCTTAAGAACAAGCTCTTTAGCAAGCTCCATGTTTTGCTTTACCTCTTTATTATTGCCTTCTACCTCCCTTTTCTTTAAAGGATACACTTCAGCCAAAGTGACACATGTTGTCCAGAAGCCTCTTGTAATTATTGCCACTGTCTCAGAACATCACCTCATCTCCTTCTTAACTTTTGTCCTTTTCTGCATGCTTGCAAGAAGTCTCAGCTCAGGACACTGCCTGTGGAAGTTTTCCCCAGGGCCTATACCTGCTGCAGCCTTAGCTCTTCAGCACCGGGTTCAGCTCAGGAACACTGCACTCACTCCACACCCCAGGGTCTCTTATTTACCTTATTGGTGTCTGAGCTCCTGGGCACAGGGGCTGCATCATGTCTTTCAGGCTTTAGCACGTTGTTTTGTACCCAGTATGTGCTCAGTAAGATCTATGGCTAGAAGAGGCATTTAAAAAACTACACCACCAGTAGTTGTAAAGGTTTTGGAAGCCTAAACCAGTCTATCCTGCTGTTGATTTAATTGGTTTCTGTAAATAAATTACTTGACTTCTTTTTTAATTGGTTAAATCTATGAAATGATAATTTTGTAACAATTTTCTTAAGTACTAGATAAAATAAGAGATTACTATGAGTAAAAATTATCTCATTTTTCTTCTCAAGAAAGAAAGAATAATTATAAGACGGGGTATCACCGTGTGGCCCAGGCTGCTCTTGAATGTTACTCTTACTACCCCGTCGTCTGAAGGTGCTGGGGTGAGAGGTGCTGCCACACCTACATCTCTAGTATAGTTCCAGACCTATGCCTCTAGAGTTACCTCGGAGGGCTTATTAGGAGACAAAAGGAAGTTTAGTTTATGTGTTATGTCTATGCATGCTCATAGAGGCCAGAAGAGGGTATTGGATCCCTGTTCCCCAGTATATAGTAGAAGCTGAATTCCAGTTCTCTGCAAGAACAGCAAGTGCCCTTAATTCATTGAGCTAGCCTTCCAGTCCCCAAAACAGAGTTTTGTGAAGTATTAATAAAAGATAAAATGTTACTATTTATGTTTTTCTATTTATATAATTATAGTTCAGAGTAATTGGGAAACTTGTATACGTAAACCCGGCCTCCCAAAGGCTTTCCATATTTAGCCTAAGTTAAAAATTAAGTGAACCTAAACATGTCCCACAACTTTTAGAAATGTATAAAACCAAAAGCCTAACAATATTAGTTAAAAGCGTACCAGTAATTAAAACACCAAGGACATGTTGTAGTAGCTGCTGGAAGGTCTGGATAGTATCTTATCATTGTATGTTAATGAACAATTTCCAGTCACCTCTCTGTAAATACATCAACCTCCCCATGCTGGTTTTACAAAGAAAAGTACTGATGCAACTCAGACAACAGATAAGAACTGACTTCTGTTATCCTGTTTCCTCTGTTTTCAGCCTCAGCGGGTAAAACATGGTTTTGAAAATGATTTCATTACTGCTGTAACTATTCCATGAACATTTCTGAAACAAACCACAGTGCTGATGGCAGGTGGGATGTTTTGGCTTATGCTATCTTAATAATTTACACTCAAGTCATTAGGACGACAGACTAGCTGTTGATGCTGATTTTTCTATATAGTACCTGGACTTATTCTCTATTCAGATCTGCTCACTGTTACTATTCGATAAGACATATTTGAATAGCTTGAACTCATTGGTGTTGGCTGACTTACCTAAGCTTGACCTTGTGTTGGATCTTTCGATTATTGCATGCTTACTGGGGTTGTTTAATACTGAACGTTTGGCGAGGGAGATGTCAGCAGTGACTCTTGTGATGGATATCCTGTTGGAGAAACGAGAAAAGCCAAAGGTTCTTAATCTAGTAAAACAGAAGTCACGTCTAGCACTTAAAGGATGACTGATATATAACTATACACATGAGGGGCTAGGAAGATGGTTCAGCAGTTAAGAGCATCTGTTGTTCTTGCAGAGAATCCAAGTTTGGCTCCTCATACTGGCATGGTAGTTCATAACCATCTGTAGCTCCAGTTCTAGTGGATCCAGTGTCTTCTTCTGACCTCCATGGGCACCAGGTACACACATGATGTACATATATACATGAAGACAAAACACTCATATACATTCAATATCAAATACACATGTGTTAAATATCAGCATTCACCTATATTCATGTGTGTGTACATTTTGAAACATACATGTTTCAAATCAGACTTAAAGGACAGGCAATCATTAATTATATACCTGTTTTGCCTAGCATTTACTGATCGTTCACCAAGTCTGAGTAAGAGACTCACATTTGCTGATAGAAAATAAATAAAAAAATTACAAGCAGCCTTATCTAAAACCCTGTGTTACTATAAACAGAACCAAAAATTACTCTTTAAATAAATTGAACTGAGGTTCCTAATTCTGTAGTCTTAGCGCCTTTGCAGTGCTGTGAGGTGCATGAAGAAGGCAGCCTGCCTTGAGGGAGCTGGGAATCTGGCGCCGGGGTTGGAGAGTGAGTGAGACCCAGAATGGTGGCAGCATGGCATGCAGAGCACATGCAGTCCATCACGACAGCGGCAATAAGGTGCGAGGTTTCATACAGGGCAGAACTAACGTAGCGGGAGTACATGGAAGCTGGAAATTGGAAGCAGCTGCACGTGGGAAAGTGCAGGAAAGTTCAGGGAATCTTCAAATAGGAGAAAAAATGAGACAAAATAAAGGCTTGCAGTATCTCTGAAGCAGCTGGTGAGAGGAAACTGCAACCAAGAGGCTTGGTTTAAAGTCTGTCCCAAAGTCAGAACCCCCCAGAGCATCAAGTGCCTAATAAGAATTATTTATCTATTTGGTATAAAACCAGAGACTTAGCTATAGCTATAGGCAGTAAGTCCAAGGATGCCTGACTCAGGTATTATAGGCAGAGAAGGGGAGCTGGGAACTTCAGATGCCAAGAGGGGAGAAATGATTCTGAATGTTAAATCCTCAACTTACTTCTCCATCTTTGTCTTTGGATCCCAGCTTATGTTTGTTATTTTATATCTTTTAGGTATCAGAAAAGAGGCTGCTTCTCTGGACAAACAGCCAAATGACTAAACTATGTGTACATCAGATGTCTCCTCCATAAAATACTTGTCAAGAATGTCCTACAGGGAAACATGCAACCGCCAAGCCCCACCTATGAGTGCAGACCTTCCTGCTCATGCCTGTTTGCCCCATTCTTAAAGATAAGAGCAACACTAGGCATCTTTGTAAATGTCTTTCACAAGAGGCTATAAAAGAAACAACCATCGGAAGGCTAAATTATGTTCATAGAACTGAAACATTATTTTTTAAAGCTCAGAATAAGATTTCTGGAAATTTAAAAAATGACAGTATAAATAAAAAGTGAAAAGATGGTGTCTCTGAAAGAATAAAAACAAAGAGACAAAAGAGCAGGAAAGTAAAGTTTGAAAGTTAAAGAGTTGCCCGGCAGTTCAAACCCCAAAGAGTTATTAGCTAAAGAATTAATTCCAGATTCAGAGTCTGGATTTTTATACCAAAAGCATCTAGCACTGATTAAAATCCATACCCGACATAAATCCCATTACACTAGGAACCAAAAATCTTCCAGAGGAAATCAGGGCTTTAAACTTCTCAAGAGCAACAATGGGGCTAGAAGGTAACAAAGCAAAAGCCTTCAGAATCCCCTGCCCATGGCCACACACCATAGGGCACACTTGCCATCCCAGCAGTGGGAAAGACGAAGCATGTGGGTGTCCAGTACAAGGGTAGCCCCAGCTGCACAGTGAGATCCTGTCTCAACAAGACCCTAGCCATTGCACCATCAGTTAGGGCAGCCCCAGCTACACTGTGAGATCCTGTCTCAACAACAACAACAAAACCCTAGCCATCATACCATCAGTCAGGGCAGCCCCAGCTACACGGTGAGATCCTGTCTCGACAACAAGACCCTAACCATCACACCATCAGTCAGGGCAGCCCCAGCTACACAGTGAGATCCTGTCTCAACAACAAAACCCTAATCATCACACCATCAGTTGGGGCAGCCCCAGCTGCACAGTGAGATCCTGTCTCAACAACAAAACCCTAACCATCACACCATAAGCTAAGTAGCTTGATTAAAGGCTTTTTTAGACACTTCAGAAAAATCATTTTAGGGCTATGAATGAAGGGTGTGTTTGGCTGAAATGGAAGGGTGAAGGTTGAGAGATGACCCAACAGCAATCGGAAGAAATCCCCAAGGGTGGTGTGCAGTATACCAGGAGGGTAGCACAAAATGCTGTCCTCTCGGGTGAGATGGTAAGGTGGAGTGGCACCCTTGGGGCTGCTCCAGGGTACACTATGTGATAGGATTCCCTTTCTGCTGAGCACAGAGAACCCATCGCTACTCACTCAAGTCATCATTCTAGAGTGCATATTTCGGAATACCTGCTATAACCTCATGTGGGCCAGATGTGTTTATCTGGGCAACATAATAAGATGACCCGACAACCCCCCATCTCATAAAAAGTTATTTTATAGAATTTAAACTTTTATGGAGGAGCAAAGGTGGCAGAGAAGTGTGACAAGTGCCACTTAAAATTTAAGGGAGATGAGTGAGGATGGACATGGAACAGCATGGAGGGTATCGTCTTAGCGTTCAGAAATTTAGAACGGTTCATTAATGTGGCATTGTAGACTGGAAGGAAGGAGTCAGGTAGATACTGAGGGAAGAGGATTCCAGGCGGAAGGGAGAGCAAGTACCTAAGCATTAGTACCACTTGAGGCTGATGGCCAAAGGGAGGCAGCTGCCCCGGGATGGGGCCCATCATGGAGGTAGAGCAGTACCACATCGACTCCCTGTGTGGTAGGCTTTCTAGGTGGCATAACTGGCATTTCTTTGGTTCTGCCCCCAAGTAGTTGGAAATCTAAGGGCAAAATCTCTGGGGATAATTAGGTTTAGAGTGGTCCTCAACCCATGCAGATACACATGTAAGCATGTAATAACAGAGATTCTCATATCTTATCCCCACAATTTTTTTTTAAGTCAAAACAGGATCTAAGGACAGAGGGAGAGAGAACTGGGAAAGATATCTTACTGGAATTGGTGGGGGAGGTGAAGAAATCTAGTGTGGTGGAAATCTAGTAATGGGAAATAAAGAGCCCGGACCGGCCATCTTTTATAATCAGACAAGGCTTCTAGCAGTGGGACTGGGACATCAATCCAGCCACAGAACCTTTTACCTACAATCTGTCCTGTCTGCATGGTGGCCTGGGGTGTAGAACTTGTGGGAGTGGTCAGCCAATGACTGGTCCAACTTGAGGCCCATGCCGCAAGAGGGAGCCCATATTTGACACTACCTGGATGGCCAGGAACCAGAGGCAGACAGCCAAGAGACCCAGGATAGAACCAAACATGAATGGCAAAAAAAAAGTCAATGAAATGATTCTTCCTGATATTCTGTTCTAGTCATAGTCTGGTGCCTAGGCCTGATTGTCATCAGAGGGGCATCATGTCATCCAGTGAACTCTGGGAGCAGATGCAGAGACCCACAGTCAAACACTAGGTGGAACCAGAGGAACCCTGCAGAACAGGGGTAGGAAGGATTCCAGGAGCCAGTGGGGTCAAGTACACCATGCTAAACATGCCCTGCAGAATCAACTAAGCGGACCTCACAGGGCCTTCATAGAGACTGAAGTAACAAGCGCAGAGTGATGCTGTATGGGTCTGATAAAGGTCCTCTGCATATACCTTATGATTGTGTGGCTTGGTGTTTCTGTGGAACTCCCAGCAGTAGGAGTGAGGGGTGTCTCTGACATTTTTGCCTGTTCTTGGGACCCTTCCTACTGGGTTGCCTCATCCAGTCTTGGTATGTATTGTCACTTCTTAGGCCATGTTTAGTAGAAGTCCCAGGGAGGCCTGCATCATCATTATTATTATTGTTATTAACAGAGATGGAGGAAAAGTGGATCTGGGGGAGAGGGGAGGTGCAGGGAGGGACTGGGAGTAGTGGAGGGAGGAAAACTGCAGTCAGGATGTAATGTATGAGAGAACAAAATAAAACAAGGTACACTCTGTGTCATATAGGTTGGCATCAAATGAGCTCCTCCTGCTGCAGCCTTCTGAGTACTGGAACTCCAGGTATGTGTCACTAAGCCTGGTCTGTCCCCAATTCCCACCGAGTGTACGTCGGGTAATTCTGTTCTGCAGCTTGGTTATAAAACCATTAATTTTGAAGACATTGTCTCACGTATAAGTAAATCTCCTACACCAGAATATAAAGTGATGTAATGTTTCCCAGGATTATTGATTTTCAATAAGACTCCTTCACAGAACATTCTGACAACAGTGTCTAATATTCCTGTAGCGATTCAGTGCATAGTCCAAACATTTCAGGGCTGACAACTGACATTTTGAAAGTCACCAGGGAAGAAAGCCAAGTCTACCCAAGATGATAGCTTCCCTTCTCCACTTCCTTGTTAATGTACCTGTTATTATCCTAAAAGTAACAGTGATTGCTTTGCTTCCATGAAAAACTAGTTGGGTCCAGCAACTGAAAGAAGAGGATTGAGGCAGGTCTCCTTTGATGTGGCACAAACTGTTACATGGCCCACAGTGATTCTGACTGCTCTCCAGAGCACCCACAAATGTTCTTGACTGTGAGAGCTTAATACCACAATTCTTGATAGCCTAGAAACTTTTGCCAACATTTCCCACCACACCCCTCCTTTGTGGCCCTAACACTTTAAAAATATAACTCATTCTGTGGATTCTAAAGAGTACTTCAGTTCTCTTTCAGACTGCCCTGTGTACACACCCCAGAGGCTTCTGTCTCTGTTTCTGTCTTGCTTTGCCAACATTAAAGACATTTAATGAGACAGTTACCCTGGATATCCTCCCATGAGTAAAGGTGAAACTTTTACGTCTTTGGAAATGCTACAGTATGGGTTCTGACATCCCTTGGGAACGCTTAATGAATGGCCACAGGCCCAGACTGTTGAAGTACAGTACAGGATGGGCAAGGTAAGATGCACATGGAAAATACGTTTGTCTACAAATGATAGGTTGACCCTACCTTCTATTATTTCACTTATTTTCTTCCCAGATAAAATAAGTTGGGCTATGTGATTCCATAGAAAATAGGTCTGAGATCCAGATTCATAAACACTCAGGGTTGGACAGAAGTAGTCCATTGGCGAGTAAATGGGTGATACCCATTGATTATTTGATTCGTCAGTCTTTCAGTAGTTACACATGATTTCTGTTGTCTCTGTGATTACAGGAAACAGTGTCCTTCAGCTCACTTTGATCTAAGTAGATATCTGTCATGTCAGTGTAGTGTGTTTGTGTCAGGGATACTGTAGTTCCTGTACCAGTATCCATAAGCTAAACTTGGCCTGACCCCTACTAACCATCCCCACTCTCCGTCTGATCCACTGGCCATATCATTCTCCAACAAACTGTGTCTCATATTCACTTTCCCCCTCTTCCAGAAGACTTGTTCCATTTCCCCTCTCTGTAGGCCTTTACCCTCTGCAAAGCTAAGGTCCCTTTCTTTTTTACTTTTTTTTTTTAAGTTGAGGAGGGAAAGGATTGAGTCCCATATCTTGGCCAGGACTTTTGAGGTATGTCCCATGGCTATTAATGGCAGTTTCATTTGTAGGTTCTCTAGTTGGGTTGCTTTATTCATAATGCTGCTTCATGCCTCGGTACCTTCCTTTCCTTCCCATCGTCTGTTGGCCATGTCCTCCTCTGATTGGGTTGGTGAGATTTTAGAAGAGTTAAACCCTTGCTGGATAGCAAAATTCTCAGATCTGTTGACTACTCTTTTCTCTGTACTACCTGTCCATTGTCTACACACATTTTGGGATTCCTTGTATTTATATTCTGTAAAATGTATAAGTTTCAACTTAAAATTTCCATATGGCTCTTCAAGAGTCAGGGACAGTGGCTTCTATGTGTCTGCATTTCTCTAGCGGAGAAAACACAGCAAACAACACTTCCGCACTCAGCTGTCCTTTTCATGTTGAGTGCTTCTGCAGGCCCCGGGAGTTCCCGAGTTCACCATCCCGTGAATACACTCCTTCACATTCTTGTTGGAGAGGATAACAAAGAGTCATATGCATGAAAGAACACCGGGAAAGTGGAGAAGGGAGAGAGGCTGTGCAACCACACAGATGTGAAGAAAAAGTTCCTACCAGAGGGAAGAGCAAGGAACAGACACTTATGTGGACATGGGCCTAGCTGCCTGGAGCACCCATCATGCTGAGGAAGTGAGTGTCAGGAAAATCTAACTGGGGCGGATAGGAAAGCAGGAGAGCAGCCACAGCATGAACAACCCAGTGAGTTCTCTATGAAGAAGGGGAAAATTAGGCAGCTGGATGATAGGTGGGAAGGATGTTAGGCTAAGTGTAAAGAGAGAAAACTATAGCTAATGGTGTCTTCCTTAGGACAGGAAATACTGATGAGAGGGATGGATGGTGAGATCATTGTCTGAGTTGTGAAGTGGGAAAGAAATGGGGAATGTGGTTGTGGGTTAAGTTAACCATTGCTAAGAAAACCCTAGGAAGGGGAAATGCAGAACATTGAGGCAGACATAAATGTAGTAGGGGTAACTTATGCCTTCTGTTGGCTTCTAACCCTCCTACCTCCAGAAAGAATCTAGCTATGAGACCTAGTCTGGCCACATTCCTCCGCCTCAGGGCAAGTGCTAGAGTTACAGGCCTGTGTCAGTCCCGGTTTGCCTGTTTCCTCCCTGAAGCAAGGATGTAAGTTCACCATGGGAAAGTGCAGTGAGAAGGGGTTAAAGGGTGATGGGGAAGGAGGTGATGGTAAAGTCTTTTGGAAGGGAGGGAAAGTGTGCTTGTGATATAGGGCCTCGTGAACTGCAGGTGAGCAGAGTTGGAGTCACGGTCAGCTTACAGACACACATGCAGTGACTGGACTATCCTGGGATGAGGATGCACAATGCAAAATGGGATCAGATTGCACTAAATGAAGCCTACTTCCTGTCCAGAAAACCAAAACAGTTTACCCTTGGAATCGACTATCTGCCCCACAGAGTTTGACCATCTTCAAAACAAAAATACACAAAACCAGCATTGTGCAACACTTACCGCCCTTCGAATCTGTGTTTTAAAAAATCGAACAGTGCTTTTTGCATCATATCTGTGACCTGTAATTGGATAATAAATTAAAATGTGAGGAAACCTGAGGATAAATAATTGTTACTGATTATGAGAAACAAGTTCTCATCATTAACAGTTGAAAACCTGAGCGTCACGTTTGGAAGAAGTGTGGTTGCCACATTTCCTGTCTCCAAGCCCTAATGAAATGACAAGATAAAATTTCTGATCTTTGGATGTTTTAGTGACAAGAGATTCCTTTGCCAGGGCTTGCAGACATTCTCCATTTGATATTGTTTCCTGGATGTGGTGCATTAGAGCTAGCAGGAGTATCCATGGCAACCTTCAGGAAATCAGAACACTAAACAAAACACACCACAGTCTAAAAAACAACCTGCTTGGCTGCTGTGAGCCTCGCTCAAATTCAGCTCCTACTCACCTCATAGCCCTTCAGAGAAGGGCCCACTAGGACCACTGGCCGCATGGAAGGTACCACGTCATAAGGTGGAGTGTGCTCTGTCTGCAAAGAGATGATGCAACTTTAGACTTCTCAAATGCAGTGGGTCTGAGATACTTTATACATAAGATACTCTTTTCAACTCTAATAAACAAGACACTGATTTTTCAGGCATTTAAATATTTCCATCATTGCCTCTTTTCCAAGTAAATCAACTCAATGAAAGACTGACAGCTTTCTTTTTCTAAGGTTTAAATTACTGCATAGTCTCTAGTTTCCTTGCATGTAAGCTGCTTGGTAGAACAAGCAGAAACATGCCCAATGTATACTAGGTACACCAGGCTCAACTAGCCAATGCGCCATTGCTCTTCAGGAACACTTGGACTTCTGAAGACATCGGAGATCGTGGTTAATTATGACAGATAAATCCCCATCAACTTTGCCTATGATATGTTGGTCTTACCTGTATAAATCCTAGTTTCCAAACATTGTGCCTCTCACTACCAAATGCTTGGAATTTCATTGAAATTATGAGGGAGCAGAAATTGGCAGGCATGCTAGTGCCAAAACAGTAATTATCATCACTGTTCACAGCTTTAGGACTAGGGCTTTGGAATTTTTGACCTCTTTTTTTTTTGGCATTTATAAATGTTCAAATCAAGATTTATATGCACTAGAGGAAGGTGAATGATTTGTCATAATTTTATTTGACCATGCTTCAGCGGCTTCAAAATGTTTCTTACTACCTTGAATATATAATATGTTTCTGAAGCATGTATTAGCTAGTTTCTGTTCCGTAACTGATTTATACATCTCTGTGGGTAATTTGTTTGTTTGTTTAGAAAAACAGGGTAGGAGCTAAATTTTACTGTCATTTCTAAAACTATCATTTTCAACTTTATTTTTTTCAAATAAAAATTTGAAACATAGGTAACATAAATTTTCTTGATGAAATTTAAACAGGCTCTTGTAATAGGCAATTGTAAAGTGATGCAGGAATAACCTTTCTTAATGCATGGGCATGAAGGAGATTGGGCTTTGGACAATGGATGAACAAATCATTTACTCTTATTAATGACTTGTGAGCTCTGTAAGATGCATCATCCCTTGAGGAGCATCTGAAAAATATATTTGAAACATGACATACATCAAAAGAGCTTTAAGAACTTGATCAACTGGTGTGCATGTACTATTTGCACCATTCTGTCACTAAAAGTCATTTGACTGTTGTTTCAAATCACCGCATCACAGACTTGCTGTCTTCCTCATTTTTTCCCTTACGTGGCTACTTAGACACACATCAAATTCAACAGCGTCCATATGAGCTTTCACCAGTAGTTGTAGACCATATAATCAAATGGAAAAAGATTACCGCCAATGGGCTGTTCACCTTTTATTGTTTAAAATTTCCCCTAGCAATCCAAACTTCTTTTTAATAGACATGATAAAGATAAATTCATATTTGAATGAAAGTGTGAAAATTAGACAAACACAGCACACTGACAGCACAAAAGCCAGACAAGCAGCGCATTAAAAGCAACCTAAGACATGGAAGACGACTTGGGTGGACGCTCACACAGCCAGCTCTAGTCTGAGTCTACATTATCACAGAAGAAGGAACACAAGAGTGAACACCAGTGCCGCAGGCATCAGAAGCATATTTATTAAGCGATTGTATTTCATAGCACTTGGGTTTGTACCGAAAGTGCCTGGAAGCCACATCCTTCCGCTACTGCGGTGAGAACACCACCGTCACCATTACCTATGGAGATATACTGCAAGCAGTGAAAGAGCAGCTATTAAAGAAATCCGAGTGGCCCAGTGTTAGATAGGACTTTGGTTCCTTTAGTCTGTGACTGCCGGCCTAGCAAAGGGTTACCCATGCTGGCCATCAATCAGCTTCTCTACCATCAGGGGCAGCATTAGAAATTACCTTATTTGATGGAATATTGATACTCTGTGCCATATTGCTAATGACAACATTTTTATCTGTCCTTTTTTGATTAAGCCATTTTTTTGTTTCACTTCTTTAGTGGAAAAAATTAGGATAAATTTCTTTAATGTTTTGAAATTTACAAACAGGTAAACTACGAAGTACTTTTTGACGAGCATGGTCATATCAATGTTGCCACGCGAAGTCCAGAATGACTGAGTAGTATTGACTGTCTAAGAAACGCCTGCAATTACCTAGCTGCAAGCCACAGTTGCGATGACAAAGTCGGACCAGAGAGGTGGCCCACTCCTGTGGAAGATCATCAGGTTGGGGCTTTCTGTGTTAACACAAAAGTCCAGGTGTTTAAAATTTTGCCTGGAGTTCTCTTCTTAATGATTATTTAAAAAGAAAAACCAAGCTTATGCTTTTGTGTATAACTTATTGTTAACATCTATAGAGCAAACAGTTGATTTTGTGTGTGGAGGTAAGACTTTTAATTTGATGAAAGTCTAGGGAAGAACAAATTTTGCTTCATGTGTAAGCTAAAAAAATATCCCTGGCCAGGCAGTGGTGGCACATGCCTTTAATCCCAGCACCCAGAGAGGCAGCTGCAGGTAGATCTCTGTGAGTTCAAGGCCAGCCTGGTCTACAAGAGCTAGTTCCAGGACTGGCTCCAAAGAACACAGAGAAACCCTGTCTCAAAAAACCAAGAAAAAATACCCATGCTTGTGCCAGACTTGGTAACAATAGGGGCTATAAGTCTAAAAGCATAATGACTATGGAAGGTGTTATGTCAAAGGAGAAGAAAAACATGGAAATAGGGAGATCTTTTAAAAATAGTGCTAGAAAGCAATGAAACATGCTGAGAGGAAACTTGGATTAAAAGGTCTTGGGAATTCCTTGGAGTTTTCAGTCAGGGCACAGCATCAGTATACCGTCTCAGTTGGCCAAGGGAAAAGGCTCTACATGTGGCCAGCAGCCATATTGTCTACTAGGTGAGATGCCGAAATCTGACTGATGGAGAAGGCAAAACTATTGGGAGAGTGTTTATATATGACAATAGGAAAAACTCACAGTAAACCGCCAAAACAAGCCTGCAGTTTTCCACTGGTCTTGTTCATCAGCAGATTTTGCACCTAATGGATTAGAAGTTTAAATACTGACTGAATTCAAAATTGAATAACCTCTTGTTTAAAGCACAAGCAATATATCTGGATATTATAAATCAGAATCCAATAACTGCTTTAATATGCTTTATTGTAAATTATGTGTCTGGCAAAAAAAAGACAGGCAATAAAAGCATGTACAACTGAGGTGTGCTGTACAGCATGGCCAGTGTTGGACATCTTCGAGTGTTTAAACAAAATCCCTTGTGGCAGATATTATTCCATCAAAAAGGATGAGTACTGTGACGGCATTTTAACAGGCCACTCACTGAATGTTATTGGTGGATTCGGTTATCTATTGATAGGCTGTCTTAGGACTGGGAAGACTACTTAATGAAACTGAAGGACTTGATGCTAATGATGCCAGTGGCAGGAAAAACATGGGTATGACAATGTCGACTTACCGATTTCTGCTTCTGCTTAGCTACAGCAGCGTGGAAAAGAAACAAAGAATAACAGAGCATGCGTGTTATTGGCTTGTCAAAGGACACAGACAATCAACAGGACCGGAACTGTGACGCAGTGCAGATGAGCAAGTGGACAACAGGAGCTGGGAGATCTGTGTTACCTTCTTAAAGAAGGGCATTCTTTTCTCTTTGGAGTGGGGTGACGTTACACTGTTTGCACTGGGCTTAGGGGAGCGGTGGTTTGCTGGAATATCATTCTCTTCTGCATCTAAGCCAGTAGCATCTATGTCTATAGCTATATACAGACAAACAATTCAAAAGTCATCAGGTGGATAGGAGAGGAAAAGCAGATTATAAATAAAATAAAATGAAAGCAAATAAACTAACCACTGTAGAAGATTTTGTCACGAGTGAGCAGCATATTACAGAGTAAAATATAAATGTAAGACATGTTAAGATGCAATGCCATCAAATCTAACTAGACAGAAAGATACCCTTGTAATAGCTCTTTCTCACACAAGTCAGTTTTGTGCTCGATCTCCTGAGTACTTTTGAAGAAATATCTTTTTACTGTCTCATCTCAAACTTTGCTATTCTCCATATTAGCTTATAAATGTAAGGGACAAAACACTTGGTCTCAGTGCAATATCTTCGCTTATCTCTTAGATAAAAGACGAGTACTCTGGACACATTTAATACATTAGGCCTCAGTCTTCTCATTTTGTTGGATTTTAATGTTAGGAGAAAGGGGACCACATAAAAAGTTTCATGAAAATTACAACAGACATTTTAGGACAAGAGAATATAAATCCCTTAATCCAGGCAATACCCAGAAAATCATAGGGAAGGCAAATGATTGCTAAGGTGATCTGGGATGGGCAGGACTAAAGTGGTTTCAAGGAAGTTTGTGTGTGCCCTCCGAGATTCTGATTGAAGACCAGTGGGAAACACCAAATTAATGAAATCATCATATCAAAATCAGTTAGGATTTAGACAGTTTCAAGCTTCTAAGGAAGAATGCAAGAACCCAAAGGCCCAAGAGAACAGGCCTCTTGTTTCCTCAGGAGTAAAGGTTCTAGGTTGGTTGCTTGACCTGTTGTCGCTTCTGAAACCCTTTTGCCTGAAAATACAGCTCTAAAACTAGTCAATGGAAAAAGGATGCATAATTTCATTTTCAAGTTCCTGAAATCTTTCTACATCAAATTGCTGTAAAATTTTATCAACTACAGAATAGTAAGTTTCAAAGATCAATTCAAACAGTCTTGGTTTTTAAGACTTAAAAACTGAACCCACAGAATATAAGTGGCCTCCTCTAGGCAGAAGTCCAGCAGTACCAGGTTGCAGACCCAACACTCCTGCCTTAAGAGTTACACTCATTCCTGCACCACCTAGTAGGCAAGGTACCTTCTGAAGGCCTTCTTTTTATTCCTTTTATTTCCCCATTGGTCATGCCCTTGGGGTCATGGTTCTGAACTATATCAGATTTGAGCCTGCTAGGTAATTACTTTATGGTTGAGAATAGGTCAAGCAGAAGAAAGGAAAATTTATTCACCCCAGTAAGCCTGGGGCAAAATATGTTAATAAATCCCATAATGTGTTGATAGAAGGGACAAAAAATCAGAGTTATAGTTTGGTGCTTAGGTTCAGCTACCTTGCCCTGTGATATACAAGCTGAGCTGAGGCCTACAGAAACCTCCCCTGGCCTTTTCAAAGGACCCAAGAGCATCTGATCTTGGCACAGTATTTTGAAGTTTTGTAGTTACTGTGATCCGAGAGGCTTCAGACTTGGAATATTGGGGATTTCCTGTTTAGTTACTTTTCGTTTGATTAGTTTGGAAGTCTGTATAGGGGTGAATACCTGACTTATCTGCACAATGTTGCAATATCAACTCTGTTATTTTATGAGTGGGGATTTTCTTTTTCTTCAGTCTTTGCATACTAATTAGTAAAAGGTTCAGACCTTGATCTGCAGAGGAATGTCATAGTCATGAAAACTTCAGGTGTTTGGGATCAACCTAGACTTTTACACCACACTATAGCATTCATTGCTCATGTTGGAAGGTTTCTGTGTGGTGCTACTTGAGAAGTGTTACCCTGAAGAGGATGGAAAGCAGGTTGTGAGTCCCAATACAGAAGTTTGCTCTTACCAACTTCCAGATAGGAAAGCAAGGATCTAGGCTACTATCTCCTTCTTAATGGGTCTTAACCAACATCAAATCTGGTTCCTTTCTGGTGGTGTATTCCCATATACTTTATACTCGCTACCTTCTACTGGACTTATGAAAACCACATTCAAGGACCAGTACCATCCAAGAACTTGATTGGAACTGAGGCTAGAAACCACGACAAATGCAAGAGCTCACAGCCCTTCATTATGGTGACATTTCTGAGTTAGATTTCAGGGTCTCCACAAAATCTCATCTGCTATGGTCATCAGATGGATTTGTTTAAAAGGAATTAAAACTGGAAAATCATAAAGAATGGGAAAGCATACAGGTCTAGCCTTGGCAAGGATGACACATTCAGCCACCCAGGCAAAGCCTGAGCTCCAGATGGAAACTCACCTGCACCTCAACACCAAGGGCCCCAAATCCCTTTCCAGCTTAGTACTTGATGACCTTTTGCTTTAACTTAGGTCTAGAAGTGTCTGGATTCATTCTGAAAGATTTCTAAAATATCATATTCAGAACACATTAAGAAAGACACTTTTCAACGTTCCTGTTTTCTATACATGCCATTGAGCTCAGGGGATTCTTCTCCTGAGAGATGCCACCCACTTTTAATTACATACCTGTATTCCCACACCTTAGCATACCTTAGCATTACATGGGAGCAGTGCTTCCACATTTTATAAATACCTATTATTCCTCACTATTGTTTACTTTCTTGTCCCATCCCTTTTGATTTAGAGAAACTCAGAAACATATTTTAGCTTACTCTTAGAGCTTGGGTCAAGTGAAGCCAAGTTTGGGGATGAAGTCTTTGCACAGGTGTAGTGTGAGTTACGTGTTGTGCAACTGGAGATTACCCCATTTCATGGGCATTGCAAATTCCTCCTTGGTCTAGCAGTGAGTTGGAAATTATAGTTAGGAACTCTGGTAAGCAAAACAAATGTAAGTTACACATGGAGGCCAGTCTACATTTGCTCTGAAATGGTTAGTTGTGCTTGGAAGTGGACTTGGCAATTTTCTCTAGGATTTTCTGAAGATTCCCTTTAGATCCATCGAGCTATTGATATGAAACTCATCACAGAGCCTAAGCTCTAAATATTCTGATAGTACATCTTACATTTGGTTTTATTTCCAGCTCAATCTCAATGTTGGCTTTTAGTAATGATAACACGTGACTCCAAAATTAAATATTATTTTACGTTCAGGCTGACTTTCTTATTCTTCAATACATAGGTGCTTTTCAGCATTGCATTAACACAAATCGAGGTTGTGTTATTAGAGAGCATGGAAGAACTGTGTCTCCAGCAGGGCCTTAGCTGATATAACTTGCTTCCATGTTAGAGCCCCTACGAGTCTTCAGAGACAGCCTTTTAGATAGTTAGGGTGTCTGTAATGGCTAGAGAGAAATCCCTGTAACCTCACATCTGAACAAGGTCAGGAGTGGAGGCCTTCAGGGATTCCCGACTCCTCCTCCACCGTTGTAGACATGCCTTGTATTAATACTGCAAGACCTTCAGTGTCTACTCTGAGTAGACTAGCTTAATATTCAGTGCCTTTAAATTGCTGTGAGTTTTTCCAGCCAGTATAGATCCTAAACTGACATTTCTTTTTGTGCTCAGAGTTTGTTCCCTTAAACATTTTGCTAAATGTTTACTTGATAAAAGGTTTCAACTTTCAGGAAGTATTTATAGAAGAACTTCAGCTTTGCAATGACAGATTTATCAAGCAAAATACAATAAAATAAACTGAAGTTTAAATTCTAGCTCACATAAAACTTTTCTTTCCTTGTCAACATGTCATAGTAGGACTAAGGTATGCAATTAGATTACAGCTGTCACTTCTGTAATAACTTAGAGCAACACAGGCTATTTCCTTGCTTGATTTTCAATACCAAGAAAAAAAACCCTACCCATTCTGTCCCTAATTTCATGGGGGCCTTTTTCTTCCTGATACATTCGCACATTTGAAGGTTTGAAATTCACATAACCAATGGAGTCTGGGGAAGCACTAAAGGCATAGGCCGTGGTCAGCACTGATCCCCTACTTACCAGATGATGGCGGTGTCGATTTCCTGGAACTAGGTACTATGTCACCCAGACTGGAAGAAGAATTTCCTCCTGATTTACTGAAGTAAAGCAAAAACTCAGATTAAACTTAACAATTGTTTTATATGCTAAAACGTATTGCTCAATAAATGTTCTAATTTATCGAGTTTTTAATTGAACCAAAAATGTGTATTTCTAACAAGGAAACAAACAGTCATTTCCCAATGGAGATTCTTGGAGTCCTTGAAACAGTTTTATGATGTCTCTGTTTTGAAGTTCAGGGCTTAATAGGGTTTTTTTTTAAGATTTATTTATTATGTATACAATGTTCTGTCTTCATGTATTCCTGCATGCTGGAAGAGGACACCAGATCTCATTACAGATGGTTGTGAGCCACTATGTGGTTGCTAGAAACTGAACTCAGGATCTTTTGAAGAGCAGTCACTGCTCTTAACCTCTGAGTCATCTCTCCAGTCCCCAGAGTTTAATTTTTTAAAGTCCCTGGGAGAAGAGTTGGATAATTTCTACAGTCCTCTAGTTCCATGCCCAGATGACAGATGGGTAGACAGAAGAGATTTCCTTTGCCTTTACCTTTAGAGGGCTTGTAGGTAAGGTGTAAGACCTCAAGGCTTACACCAGTTCCTTTGGCTTATATTGATTGTTTTTAGTATCTTAAGATTAATTATACCTTGCATGGCAATCTGTAAATGAAAATCATAGCGATACCCCAATTTATCAATCTTTAAGACAAAAGAAGAAACTTAAATACAGATTGTAATATGAATTAACTAGAAATTGACAGTGAACATTTTCAGAACAAGACTAGCAAGAAGGATTCAACTTTGTTGCATCGTGAAGCTTTTATTCAACGCTTATGAACTGGGCAAAGGGGTATCTACTAAAACATACTTGTAAGAAAATGCCATAATGACATCTGATATCTTGTGTGATTTTAAAAGTAAAGAATATGAATTACAAGATTCTGTAAATTAAAATGAAAGAATTTACAAGATTCTGATACGATGGAGCGTATGCTTACGTCTTAGAAACTTTGGAGTTGCTAGTATAATGTACGGTTCACCAGTACATATCAATGTGTGTCAACTCTTAACACATGAAGATCCCAGAACTGTGCCGACAGAATAAAAATGCCATGGAATTAGGCAAGATAACTGCAGTGTCCAGTTCTTCTTAACATGGATGGACCAGGTCCTGCTAGAAAGAACTGTGGGCCACGGCTGTGCCTCAAGGGCCACTGCTGACAAAACTAAATACGGGCATGCAGGAAAAACATCTGCCCTCACTGATTGGTTGAATGTTTTTCTAGTCTTCTAGCATTTTAATATACAAAGCCAATCCCAAGCATTTTACTCTATGTTGCTAAGAGTTTAAATACTTCTGCACATCCATTAAGGACACGCAGGAGTGTATACAGCTCATAAAAAATAGAACTTGGGCTGGAGAGATGGCTCAGTGGTTAAGAGCATTGCGTGCTCTTCCAAAGGACCCGAGTTCAATTCCCAGCAACCACATGGTGGCTCACAACCATCTGTAATGAGGTCTGGTGTCCTCTTCTGACCTACAGACATATAGGCAAACAGAATAGTGTGTCCATAATAAATAAATAAATATTAAAAAAAAGTAGAACGTGCAGCAGCATCATTTTTGGCAATTCCACAAGGATGCTGATGGTTAAGACCAAGCACTTCCTTGCTGTGACTTTTACCTTTGGTTTTATTTCCCCCAATCCTAAGTCCCACCGTAGTTCAAGCATGAGTTGGCTCTACTTTTAGACAGATGCTGCTAACCCCTAAACGGTTCAGAGGCAGATGGGTCCTTGAATGCCATCTACAGGCCAAAGTCTTGAACCATGCGCCATTATCACTGCCTTAGTTGTCTGTTCGCCTTTTAAAACTTTTTCATTATTATTTGTAAGTGTTTTGTGTACACATATGTAAATACACCATCTGTATGCAATGTCCGTGGAGGCCAGAAGAGGGCATCTGATCCCCTGGACCTGGAGATACAGATGGTTGTTAGACTCCATGTGGGTAACAGTTAAGTGGGTACTCTGGAAGAGCAACCTTTACTTTTAACTACAGAGCCAGCTCTCCAGCCCTGATTTTTGTCAGACTTTGAAATCTTTGTATATCCATACATATATGCATATATATGTGCATATATAATACAGATAAGTATATGGATAAGTATATGTGTACATATATACACAAATTTCAATCTTCTGAAATATGTATCATATACAATATATTATATGTTATTATAATATATTATATATTATTATATATCATATATATAAACACTGACTCTGAGGCTGAGCCTGGCATGGTGGTGCACTCCTTTAATCCCAGCACTTGATAGGCAGAGGCAAGTGTACCTCGGTGAGTTCGAGGACAGTCTGGTCTACAGAGCAAGTTCTAGGATAGCCACAGCTACACAGAAAAACCCTGTCTTTAAAAACAAAACAAAACAACAACAACAACAAAACCCACTGACTTTGATTATGTCCTCACAAAATATCTAAAGTGTTAAGAGGCAAATGTAAACACTTTCAGAGGTAAGTAGAAGTACTTACTCATAACTAGAAAAAGGTTGTTAAAGAGATACAGTAAAATCAAACAGCAGAGTCCGAGTACAGTTATAGAAAAACTGACCAGTTCGGTAGAATAAGTTGAGAGATACTGGGAGTGTAACAATGACCAAATGTTGGTCTTAATTAGGTTGGGTATATTCTATTTCACTTCTCTGTTGACAGTAGGTGAAAAATACTGATAACATTAAAGTATAATCACTAACAACATAGTTTATGACATCATTGGATAAATAAGCAAGATGTAAAGAAGTGAAAATAGAAACTCAGTTATCTACATGAAGGTGAAGACTTCTTTATCCCCCTCCATCCGTCCATGTGAAAGGAAGTATGCCATGTTCTCCAGCTTGGCTATACAGGCTTCAATATGAAATTCACCACAGGGATGAGAAGCCTGCCTAAGGAGTATCTTGGTGAAGGGAAGGGAAGCTTAAGCCTCCCAGGAAGCTGCAGTCAGAGTAATAGGCCTGGCCTTTTATATAACTCAGCTAACCGCTATTCGCAAAGGCAATTTTAATGTGCTTTATGCATAGTGTCTTTTTACACGCTCAACATCTGGGAGAACTGAAAATTGAATCTGACGGGTGAAAATGAAACTAACAGACCACAGAAGCTGCTACTGGCCAGTGGTATCCGAGACTGATATCTCTAAAGAACTCCCAGCCACCCAGAACAGCTACAGACAGACACTAGGATTTCACTGTGGCTGCTACGTGCCTGAGTATGTTCAGCAAATGATTAGGACCTCAGGGTCTCCTCCGTGCTGAAGGCAAACCTTAATGCTTTGTGACCTTAGCTGCTTTTATTAATGATCATAATCTGATTCTCTCTCAAGTGGGCTAGAAATCAGAAGCAGGGATGGAGTGTTTTTAAAGGGCTGTCCATGAACTGTATCAGCATCTGCTTAACACATAATAAGAATCACAGCTCTTAGCAAGTAACAGGGCAGAAGAGAGGGCATTGTCTGCATTTATACATAAACAGCTGGTGTTTTCCTCATACCTGGAGTAGAATTTCCCTTGCTTGGCTCTCTGTTCATGCTGTAGCCTCATGTTTTCTAGTTTGACCGGGCTTGGAATAAATCCGATTTCACAGCCTTCTTTGACCAATCGTCCTATCCACCAGTCATTATTAAATTTCTACACACAAAATCAAAAGTATTAGAATGAATTAGTGCACGGAAAGATCTGAATTGATTTCTTCTATAACTTTTTTCAGCAGAGAGAAACATGGCAGTTAGAAGCATGCATCAAATACGAAAATTCAAGAAGCCCTAGGCTTAATGGGCTCAGCTCAGAAGAGTGAGGTGTGCTTGGTGCGCTCAGCCAGCAGTTCAATGAAGGCTTTGCGTTCCCTTGTGTTCCCCTTCCCAGTGCTGCCTTTAGGACCAGGCTGAACCTGTGCTAAGCTTCCAAGGTTATTGTCCATACCTAGCAAAAGACAGGAGCTCAGAAACCTTATGGAGCCCTTTCCCTAATAAAATGGAATTAACTGAAAGTATTAATATTGAGAGAGATACTAAGTGGACCTGAAATATTTTGTACCAGCAAAATGTACTTCTGTGCAGTTTTATAACCATACAGTACTGTGTTCACACATGTTTTTTCTCATGTTGTGCTGACAGTTTATCTCTTGGAGGTAAAGTATTTATCTTGAATCTTCACAATCTAATTTTATTTTCCTCAATTAAATCTATTCTCAAACATCTCAAAAGTCTTTTTTTTTTCCTTTTTCTCTCCATAATAAAAAATGGTTCTGCTCAAAGTATTGGCATCATAAAGTCCCTGTGTTAGTCAACTTCCTGTTGTAGAGTGGTTCACCGTCCTTTCTGAATGTGTGTATTTACATGTTTTGACACTGTGAGTTCTCTTAGTGGGCAGTCAGCATCTCCTTCCCTCTCGCCCCCTAGTTCACTTGTCAGTTAATTTTCATAAGCTCCCTGTGAGTTCCTCCAACTGTAAATTAAAAAATCAAAATAAAAAGCTCGTGTGCCCCCAGACTGTCATCTAGGAAGAATTACTGTCACTGTGGTATCCCACAGAATAACTGTGTGACATGTGAACAGCTAATAAAACTTAATTAAAGGTGATTTTTTCCAATGTTCGGACCGTCATTGTCAGCTTAGGGGAAGAGGAAATTCCTTGACATCATCTTCTTGTCTCATTTGTTCTGACTCCCGCCATTCCCTTTCCCCTGCAGAAAGCCACAAAACCTTCTCCCAGGAGTCAGGCATGGTGAATCATAATGACAGTTCTAGTTCTCAGGTGGATGAGGTGGAGCAGCGATAGAAGGAAGATTACAGCAAGTTTGAGGTCAGCCTGTATATATTTAGTTTCAGAGCCTGGGCCTCATAGAAAGTCCTGGGCCACAGAGTGAAATCTTGTCTCAGAAAAAAACAGAACAATAAACCCTCTTCCTTAGCGTAGCTCCAAGTTCACACATCAGGGAAAATCACGCATAGTTAATCAAGGTTAATCATTTCAAGATAAAGTGCAGGTCACACATAAAAATGGATTATCTAACAAAACAGTTCCTAATTTCTAGGGCACAAAGCCCAGAGGGGCCCTGGCTCCTACCAGGAGCCTCTGCCTCCTTCCTCATTAAGTTTATTTATACCAGAAAAGGCTGTGAGCTGCTGATTTAGCGGTATTGTAGACAGCCACAGCTAGACCGGATGCTTTCTCACAGCAGTAAGAAGGCAGTGAGAGTCGAAGGTGAGAAGATCACCTTCACACTGAAAAAAGCTGAAAGTTTTCCTTACTTCCTTAACATGCAGAAAATCCTTTGCCTCGAAGGAGATGGCCATGCCTGGCACGGGGACGTCATCCTCCTGGGCCGCGCTGTACCTGACGTTGGTCCGAACTGCAAATGCAACAGGTTTTGTCTAAAGAGGGATGGGAGGAAAAACAGAAAGAAAAGAAATAAAGGTGGCCTTCCCTTCTCCCACTCAATTACAAAGACACATTCAAGAGCTGTTGGACTCCTGTCCTCCCCACTGGTTCCTCATCACAAAGCAACTTGTTAGGTTTCTCAATGAATGTGATGGCCCTCAGCCACACCCACCCACATCTGAACTAGGAAACAAGAAGCTGTTGTTCTCTGTGCAAGCACTGAAGTAATAAAAGTGAAGACAGATGAACGAAACACTGCAGCAGAAGCAACCTGAAACCAGGACACATGCACAATGCCTAATTTGGTTTGGGTGGGAAAAAAAAAAAACCACAAAACAAAATCTAGAAACTGCCTCCCTATCCTGAGCATTCCCTCAAATTAATTGTTAATGATTGATTCCCAATGGTATAATATTTGGAATGGAAAAATAACTAGAGAATATACGCTCCAGTCTTAGCGACCATTATTCATGGCTGCAGGGAACTGTGAAAGCAATGACCTTTTTATCCTAACGTTTTTTCCTCCTCGAGTTCACTAGTTAATTTGCCATCCTTCACTGTTTGGTGCTTCTGAAAATGCATAGGTAAATATCTGTTCTCACTGGCAATATGTGCATATTCAGGAGATGGATAAACGGAGGAGGCCGATATTTGTGGCCTGCATATTCTGAGGCCAGTGGCTATTCAGCCTTCCCATGTTTCCTCTGTCCTGGGGGCAAGATCAAACAGAATCTGACACACCTTGGCCTTGAAGAAGGCAAGAGCGTGGTTATAGACTAGTTATAGACAAAAATCTGGGACACAGTGGGACCCAAGAGATGATTTAGACCTTGGGGGCAGCAAAGCTAGGTCAGCCTTCTAGACCAACAGTCAGGATGAGCTCTGAGACGGAGCTCAGGCTGCTTTGCTCCCAGCTTCAGACTCATGGGCCTTCCAAGTTTACCAGAAAAGCTCCGTCAGGGCTTAAGGTAAGATGACAGGGAAAACAGACTGCATAGACACAGGGCTAGCCCACTGCAATAGACACAGGGCTAGCCCACTGCATAGACACGGGGCTAGCCCACAGTCCTGTACCAACATCAATACCATGAACTCCGGGGCTGCTTGTTGTAGAATTAATTATATTTACATCCATGTTTATTCAGGGTCATTATCAGGATACCTGTGAATCAATGTGGTCATTCCAGTGTCCCTGAACTCTTTTAAGGCTCCAGGGACAACATCCTCAGACCACTCCCAGGGCTCCAGTGTGCTAGTCCTGCATCCCTTTCTAACTTGCTTTTTAGCTGTTAGAAGGCACCTGAGGTAACCGTGGATCATTCAGCCCAGTTCTGCTTCTTGCAACCCTGTACCAAGGTGCCATGTGGGCACATGCTACATTGCTTAAGGTTGATTAGTAACTTGTCCGTGCTCTGTTGCCTGGACACACAGAATTAAAGGCTGACTATAGATTACCTCATGAAGTAAACGTAAACAGGTTGCCGAGGCAATAAACACTACTTCACAAGAGAGAGGCACCTTCCCCTCCAGGTAATGAAGTGGAGGGGCTTTAAGAGCATAAAAACCATGCCTTAGTTACCCTGTCTTCAGCCTGTTTCCAGTGCTTAAGGAAATGAGAAACAACCCATGATGCATACGTTAAAATCTCCCATTCTTTTCTTCTCGGTGGCTCTCCACCTTGTATCTGACCTAGTTTACAGAAAAGTATAAAAGCGAGACCGGGGATGTGGCACCTAGCAGGCAGTGGGCGGAGTGCTGTGCATAGAGCACTAAGTCAGTCACCAAGGGCTGTTTATTCTAGATGGGGAAATCAGCTCCAGAAGCTTTCCCAGAAGTCTGCCATGTGGCACGCATGGGTAACCCCAGCACTTGGAAGGCTTAGGCAAGGTGAGAGCATATTCAAAGTCAGCCTGGACTAAAGAGCAAGACCCACTTCATAGAAACAGAACACACCATAACCCAAACTGCCCCAGGTTGTGAGCAACGGAGTGGTCACTCAAACTCGACCTTGTCCCCCCAAAGTCTAAGTTCTTTTAGTAAATTTAGCTGCATGGCAGTTCCAGGCTAGTTGCATGTTTATATGGAATTTTGAAGACTTGGAAACACTATTTTACATAGTGTTAAAAAGTTAACTGGTACCCCTCCAAAAGAAGAAAAAAAAGGCATGAGTAGCTGATTCTCATAGTAGTAGATCAGGCTCCCAAGGGAACACTGCTGCCGTTCATGAGGAACGTCACACACTTTCTGATTGTTTTGCTTGAACCAACTCGAGGCCAAGTAGTATGTCAGTAGCAATGGTAAATAATGATTTTCATTTATCTGAATATCTTTCTTTTTTACCTCTTTTTCCTCAAGATATAAAGCAGTATTTCATGCAATAAGAATTGAAATATTAAAATACTGTGGCTTCATAGCTTCTAAAAAGTACCACAGTTACTTAGGGAGACTGTGAGGAAGGACATAGCTACCTCGACTCTGGAAACACAAATGAGCAGAAAGCAATGAAAAATTCCTCGGGATGAAGTATCAACTAGAAAGGGTTAACTCTAAGGGTTTTTAATAGCCTGAAAGTTATTTTGGGAACATGATAGCTTTACTTTGCAAGTTTATTAATTTTTTCTCAAGACTGTTTTTCTCTATACCTTTGCTGTGGCAGCCCCTACATGCCTTCACCCAGCGCCCTCCACAGAGTCCCATAGTCCTCTGCGGTTCATCTGTATGCCTCAATTCTGATTCCTTACACAGTTTTCATCAGTTTGTGGCTTTCATCATGAATGTCCCCTAGAGATGAATACACTTCATTCTAAGGTGAGCAATGTAGTGACTGGACTTGCTGTTCAAGATCCAAGCCACCTGGTGTCCCACCACCCTCCAGTCCTTCACTCTAACATTAGCCTACTTGGCCTAGAGACCCAAAAGGGTTCGAGAAATATCTCCTAACACAGCTCCAACTGTCTGCCTTTAGATGTTCCTGCTCACTCCATCTCTCTACCCCTCACCCTAGGCATACAGTCTGTCGAGAGTCAGCCACTGACAGATGCATACACAGAAAGCTAGCATGGCAGGCCTAAAGGATGGTCTCAGATAGCTCTGGCCACAAGACTTTTTTATTTTATTTTATTTTTATTTTTTTACTTTTTGGTCTCTAATGGATGCTCCACTGGCTCTACAAAAGTTTTGCGGAAGCCTGTCAGAGATGAGCTTGAGGCTTCTAGTAGGAGCAGCTCGCATGTGCTCACAGCCTCCTGCAGTCACCAGCTTCACTGTCAGAGAGCAATTATCATAACAATTATCCTAAGTAGAAGATAATTATGTTTGAACACCTCTGGTCATGGAGTAGGATGAAGAGACCATTGTAAACCCATGACACTAGCTCCAGCTTTCTTCCCATTAGATGACTTAATGAGGTCATATTGAAACTGATAGTTTAAATAACTACAATATAATGTTTGTTTGAATTTTACTAAAGCATGCTGGTTGCACAATGCTGCTCAAAGGCCAAATGGAATTCCCTGAAGATTAAAACTTCCCAGTCATGATTAGTACAATTATGTAGATTTTTATGTATGGACTTCTTTATTTAGTCTTACAGAGATGTATTACATTATGTTAAATAGGAAAGCATACATTTTCATTAGGAGCAGCAAATTGCATAAGATGAAATGTATAGTTTCTTTTTTAATGGTATAATGGGTTTGTCTTAAATATGAACTACTCCCAATTTGCTACCTTTTAATAAATTTCAATAGAACTATAACCCAATTCCCACTAGATAGGATGGTCAGCAAGAGGAGTTTAGGGGCTGGAGAGCCATGGTTTAGTGGTTAAGAGCACCAGTTCTTGCAGATTAACTGGGGTTTGGTGCCCAGGCCCATATGATGGCTCACAACCATCTGGAACCAAGGTCCCAGAGGATCCAATGCCTTCTTCTCACCTCTATTGACACCAGGCACACACACGGTACAAGCCAAACACATAAAATAAACAAATAAATCTTTTCAGAAATTTCAAGTTGCTGACCTGACCTGCAGGTGAAAGGAAAAGTATTGGAATGTCACAGTTTGGTGTTTCTCTTTTAGTAGATGCCAATAAAAATATGACGACACGTAAAAATGAAGAAAGAATTGCTGGTACACATGCCTGCTTAGGTGGGGGCACAGGCTTCGACAGAAACAATGAAGTCCATGCTAGACAAAGGCAAGAAGGTGGAGAATGGACGTACAAACACTGTGCTTCAGTGACAGAGTGTTATCTCAGTGACTCACTTTCTCCATGGAATAGGAAGGTGCGGTTCAGGCAGGGGGAAAGACAGGTAGGGGTTAAAAAAGAGACAGATGGCCTAATCCTTGGCTCATCTAAGCATATGTTAGGTGAGTGGAGCAAACAATTGTGGTGGGCTTTGGAGCAAGCTCCTGTGAAGTCCAGGTAATTGATTTCTAAGCTCTTTGTAAGCTAGTTCTGCCATGCTAGAATATAAGGAAAATCGTAACATAGGAATTGAGTTAAAAGTCTGACCCCTTAACAAGATATAATGGCTTTAAAACTGCCTTCACCATTGTTACACAACAATTTTATTTATTTATACATATATATACACATCTGTATATTTATACATATATGTGTGTATATGCACACATAGCATAGATATATATACACATGGTGCATGTCACACATATGCTACATACCTATGTATATAACATATATTAATATGTATATACACACCATGTTTACTTGCCTATGGATCTCAGAAATGAGTTACTAACAAGGCATGTGATTTGAATTCCTATTTTGATTGAATGTTTCATGTATTTCCCATAGTACTAGCCATACTTTAGTTACTGCTGCAGAAATCAAGTGGATTTCTTTCTTTTAGAGGAATCAAACATTCAGCAGGGACTCTACATCTCTACATAGGACTGCATAGGGGATGGTTACATCACTACAGACACCAGGTTAGAGTCTCATCAGGATTAGGTTTTAGTTGCATATCTGTAAACGCAAGTGTATCTGTGTTTACATAATAGAATTAAGCAGTGTGTGTGTGTGTGTGTGTGTGTGTGTTTCCCCTATATTTGTGTAACTGTGAAGTGAACCTAGGATCTCAAACATTCTAAACAGACATGACACTGTTGACTACAGCTTGTATCCTCTTTATATATTTCTTTAAGACAGGGTCTCACAAGGCTGGACTTGAATGTACTATGTAGCTTGAATGTACAAAGCTAGCCTTGAACTTGTGATCTTCTAACCTCACCTCAGCCTTATGGGTAGTTGGGATTACAGATTTACATCACCAGTCCTAATAAAGGGGTAATGTTTTAAAATAAAATTTGAAATCTTACCATGCTAAAACTACTGAACTTTCAGAATATGAAGTCAGAGTTGTATATAAAACAAAATATATGGAATATCTTTGTTGTCTTCTAAACAGATAATTAAAGTGATAAACCTATAAAAGTTCCATAAAGTAAGTAATAATTCCTAAAATACGACCTTAAAGATCTTACATGAAAGGAAAACTAGGGCAGCATCCATGAATACGAAACAGGATGGTGCTCAGAACTGCAGGACTCTATTGCTAGTGGAACAGTGATGACAGAAATACACGTTTCTACTCTCAGATTACCCACCCGGACCACAGCTAGAACATTAGTTACGAGCATCTTCAGGCTGTATATGTATGCTCCAATAATCAAAGGTGAAATCCTCCCAAAGTGATGGCATGAAGGGGGAACACTAGGAAGCAATCAGGTCATGAGGGTTGAGCCTTCATGAGTGGACTAATTGGGCTGAGGATATTCCTGTCTCAGCCTTTAGATGACTAGAATTGTAGTTATGCATCAGTGATAATCTACAGTAATCTGTAATCTACATAATCTGCATAATCTACAGTATTTCTATACCAAAGCCATTCATAGCCAAATATTATTTCTTTGTTCAAAATTCCTATATGCATTGAAAAAAATTGATAAATGTTTGGCCAAGAGGAATCTGCTATTATTCTGATAATCATGCACTTAGCATTCTTTTTTATTTGAATTTTTGTTTTTAATTCAGTCTTGTGTAATTGACTGGAAAGGGTAGTTCAGGACACAGGGCTTGCTTCTGCGTGCTGCCTGAGATCCCAGTGGGAGAGCTCATGCTGACCCCAGACAGGAGACAGAAGCTAAGCTGTGGAGATGCCTGGATCCCCATGGGGATAGATTCAGACATAACCATTAGGACTTTTAGTGACTGGCTGTATCTTTTGTGTACTTGCTTCATCCAAGTCTCAAATAAACAGTTTTATTTATATTCTTTGCTTATACTTCACCCACTTGCATATCCTATTTCTTAGCTACTTTCTCCCAATATTGCTTCTGTCTCTTTCTCAAGCACAAAAACAAACAAAACACAAAAAGTGGAACAATGTGGAACTATCTCTCAAGACAACAGCAATCAGACTCCCCGAGGGGCCTCAGTCCAGAATGCGGCCCAGCAAACTCAGGCCCGAGGCACTGCCTCCATTTACCTTGGCCACCATGGTTCCACTCTGTATTTTTCTCTTTCACAAGGATGGGAGGGAAGGATTTAAGTGGAATCAATAGCAGGGTCTCCTTAAATGACTGCCTGGCATTTAAACTATTATAAAATGTCTATTCTATACTTATTTAGAAAATTACACACTACAAGGAATTTCCAAAGAAGCCTTCTAAACAAATGCAAGAGAAACCCATTTAAAGGCCATTCTGACAAGAACAGGCAGACACATTATATTTTGTGTTAATTAGTAAACATCACTTTATCCTCTGCTCCACAGCTGTGGTCTTTGCTGAGTCTGTAAGCTCTAGAGATCAAAAGGTGTGCAATTATTGGGGCATCTCTCTTCCTATTTCACTGTGAGTGTTTTGCTTTTCTTGAACTGAAAGAGCTGAGCAGATTATCTCCATGACCAAACCAAATGTTTTTGCAGAGTGTGTTAACACACAGAATTGTGGGTAGCCAGCTCCAAACACATGAGAGTCTGTTTCATGGCTCACTCTGTGATGGAGGAGGGTCATCTTTCTATATGTTGATTTCATTGGTTAAGCAATAAAGAAACTGTTTGTCCCTCATAGGTTAAAACATAGGTGGGTGGAGTAAACAGAACAGAAGGCTGGGAGAAAGAAGCTGAGTCAGGGAGTCGACATGATTCTCCCACTCCAGGCAGACACAGGTTAAGATCATTCCTGGTAAGCCAGCTCATGGGCTACACAGATTATAAGAAATGGGCTAGTCCAGGTGCGAGATTTAGCCTAGAAGAGGCTAGATAGAAATGGGCCAAGCAGTGTTTAAAAGAATACAGTTTCTGTGTAATTATTTCAGGGCATAAGCTAAGCTAGCCATGTGGGCAGCCAGGTGCCCCGCTGCTCTTATTTCAACAACTCTGTAGAAAGTTTTTTTCCCCCTTTTTTTTTTTTTTTTTTTTGCCTGATTTTTGCTGTTGTGAGCCTTTCTAAGGCAAGGCTCTAAGGCCGGCAGATGCCCCAATGGAGAAAGTGGGATGGCGTCCAAAGAAATGAACACCAGGGGACGGTAGAAATCTGTGTTGTGGATAAAAGGTGTTTAGAAATGAGGGACACTCAGTGTGACCAAGTTATCCTTTAAATGCTCACAAACAAAACAAAACAAAACCCTTGTAACATGAGGCAGGAGAGATGGCCCAATGATTAAGGGCATTGACTGCCCTTCCAGAGGATCCAGGTTCAATTCCCAGCGCCCACATGACAGCCCTCCGCCACTGTGTCTTCTGGCTTCCACAGGCACGAGGAATAGACATGTGATAGAGACATGCATGCAGCAACACACACACACACACACACACACACACACACACACACCCCATTAAAGTGTCTTCTGGCTTCCA
>NC_022018.1:2894965-2921734 GCF_000317375.1 Microtus ochrogaster | reverse complement strand
CACACACACACACACACACACACACACAAAGAGTATTTTTTAAAAAATCATTTAGTGACTGAAGAAATATTATAATAAGAAGATAACCCCGAGGAATAGACATGTGATAGAGACATGCATGCAGCAACACACACACACACACACACACACACACATACACACACACACCCCATTAAAGTGTCTTCTGGCTTCCACGGGCACCAGGAATACACATGTGATAGAGAATTGCATGCAGCAACACACACACAAACACACACACACACACACACACACACACCCCATTAAAGTGTCTTCTGGCTTCCACAGGCACCAGGAATACACATGTGATAGAGACATGCATGCAGCAACACACACACAAATGCACACACACACACACACACACACACATCATTAAAGTATCTTCTGGCTTCCACAGGCACCAGGAATACACATGTGATAGAGACATGCATGCAGCAAAACACACACAAATATACACACACACACATATCATTAAAGTGTTTAAACATATTGTAAGGTCTTAATGGGTCAGAGATGTCCCAAATAATCACTCAAGACATCTTCATTTCAGTCTCCCGGATATTTACAATCTCTATGGCCTTCAGAAGGCAAAATATTAAAAATAATTAGCAGTTGGGAATGGTGGCACATTCCACTGACCCCAGCATTTAGGAGGTCAAGACAGGAAGAGCACATGTTCAAAGACATCCTGAGCTACAAAGTTTGGGTTTCCTAAAAAAATCAAAACCAGATCAAGGAAAACAAAGTACAAACCCAAACTAAGAGGCTAATAATGCTCTGCTATCACCTTCAATTTCCATGGACCAGGGCTACAGTGGCTATAACCATGACTTAACTGGAAACACAGACTTCTTTTTTCCAAATATTTTTAGAATACAAGAGATAATAAGCTAAATTTTAATACTAACCATAGAAATCACATGCTTGGTAAATCATCTCAATTACTCCTCATTAAATACACACGTGCACACACACACACACAGAGAGAGAGAGAGAGAGAGAGAGAGAGAGAGACATGAGATAGGGCATTATTTCTAGTTCCTGAGAAGAAGAAACATGTCTTTTATATAAAAAAGTGTGTGTGTGTTTGTATATATGTATAGGTGTATGTCTAGATTGACAGATATATGCATACACGTATAGTCTACAGAGTTTATTTAGCTTGGCTTGTATTATATATGTCCAGGGCGGACCACTCAGAACGAAACAACCTGTGTGGGAGTGTCCCTGGAGGAAACTGTTCTCCTTCTCTCAGCAGCCATTGGCCTCCTGTAGCTTTTTATCTACATGGGTGGGATCATGTGAAAGTTCACCTGTGTGCATCGGCATGTCAACTGGTATTATCATTACTGACACTGGGTCTTGTTCAGGCAAACTTATTGTTGAGACTGATGGATGCCTTTTCCTTATTATGTCTAGGGGACACAATCTATCAACGCTGTCTTGGGCGTCCGATTCTTACAATCTTTGCTCTTCCATGATTTATCATAAGCTTTGGGTTTAAGGATTGCATCTCAGATCTGTATGCCTCAGTCATTCATTCTCTGCATTTTGATCATGTGTGCATCTCTGTTATGGTCGCCATTTGTTGCCAAAAAAGAGGAGCTTCTTTGATGATGGGTGAGAGCCCACTTATCTGTGCATATGAGGGTAGGTATTCAGAAAACAGTTATGACGTTGGTTTAGTAAACTGGCAGAAGTAGGTCTCCTCTGGGCTGGATGACTTCTCAGCTGCAGGTCGTTGACTAGGTTTACATTACCAGGCACGATTTCCCTACTGCTGTGAGCCCTTTGTGTCTAACTAGACAGCTGCTGATTACCATCAGGGTAAAATGCCACTACTCCACCACGGTGGATATCTTAGAGTCCAGTTGTTCCCATGGTTCGTGAACTTTACAGCTGGGTAGGACTGATTGTTTCTCTCCCTCCAGAGCTTGAATAGCATCTTCGGATAGATGAGGCTTTCAGCTCAGTTCTCTCTTGATACTTCCAAGTCCTGTGTTTGAAGTGCATGGTACCTTCAGCCACAGGGACTTACCTCCAAATTCTGGGAGGCAACCAAGGCCAATGGCAACAGCCCATATTGTTTGGGTGCACCTTTTGAACTCCCTTGATCAAGAACACAAGAGGAGATTTCCCTCCATGCTCTGGGCTTTTGTCAGATAGTCTATTGCTCTGTGGGGGGACATCATCACCCCAAGTGGTACAACTTGTTTAAACTATAAATTATATGTAATTTGAAGTAAACAAGAATATTTTTAATAAAAAATGTCTAATAATAGCATAGATACCTCTCCAGTACCCCTACAGATCTGTTTGGTCTCTACCTGCCTGTTGTGACAAGCATCTTCTTGGCAGTGCCCCTGTATGAAGCTCGTGAGTGCTATGGGATCCTCTCCATCATGCTTGAGTAGGAGAAGCACAGACATGATGTCCGCGGGGCAGACCTCCAAACAAGCATGACTGAAAATGATAAGTACCATCATCACTCTGACTGTCTTGAGACATGGCTTGCATAGTGCCTCAGGGGACAGTCTGAAGGATTAAGCAATCAGTCACACTGAGAGCCAGTCAAGTCAAGGATATCCATCACATTGACTTTCCTTCCTTCTTCCCTTCCTCCTCTTGCTTTGATCTTCTGCTGGTGTTACATCCCCCACATAAACTCTTTGCTTCTGCTTTTTAGGAAACTGAGAAGGTATCTAGATGGGCAAATAAACTGTGTTATGTATTCAGTGGCTATAGATGTATGTAATCAATGAAAAACACACAGAAAGCTGCTATTTAAAGGGACCAAGGTTAAAAAATTGTATGTCTTATATAACTTTATTTTTGTGTGTTTGTTTGTTTGTTTGTTTTACAACAGTGTGTGTATAATCACTAAACTGTTGGTTAGATGCTGAATTCATAAACATTTCCTTTTTAGAGCTTATAGCAGTCTAACTATTTTGCTTCTGTAGGTGATATTTAGAGAGAAAATTCAGCTGCATATGCTATGAAAAGTTTAGCTGATGAACCGGAGAGAGATAGTTCAGCATTTATGGATGCTTGCTGTTCTTGCAGAGGATGTGAGTTCTGTCCCTAGTATTCATATTAGACAGCTCAGAAATAACTTCAGCCTAACGGAATCTAATCCCTCTGCTGGCCCACATGAACACCTGCACACATGTGCCACCCCCCCCCACATACACACATAATTAAGAATGAAAATCTTGGAAAAAAACTAGGAAAAATAAAAATTCAATGCAGAATTTCTATGTCCGAAGGACAGCAAATAAAACTAAATGGTATTTTTAAGAATTAGTAAAATTTTACAAGAGACTGTAGCAAATTTTATATGTTAAGGACATGCTATGGCACATAATATACCTTAAGAAATTAGAGACTAAATATAAGGATCGATAGCTAAAGTCTTACAACAGAGGCCGTGATCTTTTGGGTGATGACCTAGAACATGTGTTTTTATAAACACATGCTCATGTAGCGCACACACACACAGACACACAAACAACAAAACAAGAAAGCCTCAGCTTCTTTCACGTGTGTGTGTGTGTGTGTGTGTGTGTGTGTGTGTGTGTGCACGCACATATGACAGTAATGGGAGAGGGAAGAGTTAGGAGGAGATCTAGAGACAAGAGTGGTTCAGCTCAGTCCTCATGTATGAAATCTCAGAACCCTACTGAAAAGAAACCTAAAGTATATTTTCCTGTTTCCTTCAACAAATTCTTAGATCAAATGGTGTTTATATCTGAAAAAGTTTGCTATGAAGTACCAAACTCTCCTTCAAAAAAAAAACTGCTAATTTTCACGCCCACCAGCAGAGGATAATGTATCTATGTTCTCCATAGTTGTTACGCTTTGGGCATGAAATGATGGAATAGGTGAAATTTGTGAATTCTATTTTCTGTAATTGAGCTTGTAACACTTGACAGAATCAGGGCAGTTATTAACTTATTTCCTCTGAACTTCAGAATTTGCTTGTTAAGTGTCTCCTACATACAGGGCAGGCTCTTGGCAATGGGGACACAGAGAGAAGAATGGGTTTGCTCTACCTGCTGGTACTCCATTGAAGAGAACAATGAACTTTGTTCATTCTTTGTGTGTAAGTTTCCCAAGGGAGACATTTGAAATGATTAACGTGTACAAGTAACAAACACTTATACACAGGGGTTGCCTTCCTCTCAAGGTCGGGAGTACCAATCGTTTGCTAACCAGGCTGGCAACTTAAAAAGAGAAAACAGAAGCCCATATTTCTAACATTTCTGATTTTAATAATCTAACATTAAAAATTTATAATCTTCCAACAAATGAAGTATTGCTTAAAATTGGCAAATGTACATAAACTTATCAAAGTGAGAGGTAGGTCCTACAGATGTCTTTGGGGAAAACGTGCCAGTATTCTAGATTGGCTTCCACTGCTTGGGAGCTATTTAAAATTCATTGTTGGAAAGCATCAACAGAACCAAAGGCACAATAGTTTCATGCCCTTAATGTAGGTAACTCATTTTCCTTTGAGAATAAGTTACTTTTCTGAAACAGCCTGGAGCCATTCAAGGCCAAGTTAAATGGATAGAACAAGTAGATGATCAATTTGAGTGATAAACTTTTTAAATTAAAAACATTGCTTGAGGGGCTCAGAGAGATGACTTGGCAGTTAAGAGCCTGTGCTCTTTTTGCAGAAGACCCAGGTGCATTCCCAGCACGCATGACAAAGAGCTTGTAACTCCAGCTCTGGAGATCCAGTACCCTCTTCAAACCTCCACAGGCACCACACTCATGTGTACGTGCCCCGCTCCACATATATGTACGAAATAAAATAGAGAAATAAATTAAAAGCATCGCTAGAGTAGAAGTCATGGGTATTTTCCTTGTACCCTGAATGTATATCTCAGAAGTTAGTTCTAGCAATTGGTTGGACAATTTTTATGAAAGAATGTCATTTCTACCATGGCAGAAGTTTCCTTAATTTCTTTGGTTATCATAAACCACCTGACTGGAAGTCCTCCTAAGACTCTCAGGTATGATCCTGCGAGTGCTCAGCACAGGATTGTCAAGAGATGGGATTGCAAGATCTATAAATTTGTGCTTAGTCCTCACAGGAAAAAACAATCAGGAATGGGGCTTCGGGACACACACACATCTCACATACATATATAGACATATGATATCACATATGACATCACATGAAGTACATATATAAACAACCTCCAAAATCGGTAGTATTGATATCAGGCTATTTTGTAAAAGGGTTTTTTTTTTTCAGGCTGTGCAGCATTTGCTCCCATTGTGCGTGTAAACACAGAAGCAGAATGACACCGCCTGTAAACACAGCCATCTGTCTGGCATCACCCATAAGGCACAGAGCAATAAATAACTTATTTTTAAAAGCCAAAAAAAAGGGTACCATCCTATACACTTTTCAAAATAGACAGGGAGAATATGACCGCATGGGTGTATTAAAACTATACCAGAGGAAACAGGCCTGAGAACTTATCAAACACAGCATAGCGAGGAACAATACAGCACCTTTACCTGATTTCTGTAAAGAACAGGGCACCTAGACCACAGCCGTGATGGCTTCCACCGCCCTGACATCTGACCATGCAGCTAACGACAAATGGACTGACAGGTAGAAAACTGCCCACTGGCCGAGGGACCTCAGCTCGCCTCAGTACCACTGTTGACGTGGCCGACCTTAGTTACCATTCACCTCCCACCCTCATGCCCCATTGGTCCTTCTGAGCTCAGTCCTCTACAGCCTTCGTGCTCCTGCATTATTATGGCTGCTTTTAATGCCAGCTTGCCACAAATCAGAATAACCTGAATAGGGAGGATCATCTGAAGAATTGTCCTGATTGCCTTTACTGATGAGGGAACTCTTACCCCGATTATTGGCAGCACCTTCTGGTAGCATCCCAGATTAAAAAAGGTTATTTCAGAAGGAAGTTTGTCCTGCTTTTTGCTTGCTTGGCCTTCCTTTGCTACAGAGTTGATTACCTAACTGTTGCTGCTGCTGTTGCTGGTTTCCTTGCTGACAGCAGACCAGTATTTCTGAGCTTTCTTCCAGCTGGGGGCCAGTGGCTCTCCAGGACCTATTGGGCTTCTGGTGCTGGAGCAGGGCTACTGATGAACCCCATCTTGTGGGTTAAATGGCTACCAGTCATCTCCCCCACTCAGAGAAAGACATCTACTTTGAAACTACTCCAACTATTGAAGCATCCAGCTTCTAGGACCAATGACAGGGTCTCAGCATGCCAGGAATGGTTTGGCCATTACTACTGTTTTAAAGTTCATCTAATAAATTGCTGTAAAACATACATACGTACGTTACATTCCCTTGTCTCTGTTCCTCTAAAGAATGCTTGATAAAACATGCACTTTGACTCAAGCCTGAGGCTCTGCTCAAACCTGCATCTCTGTGGCTTAAATCCATGACTACATCTCAACATCTCATAAGGCAGTTTTCCGTACATGGTTGGTTAACTAATGTACCACAGAAATACTCTGCATCTCTGTCATCCTCCTGCTTCTTCCTCTAGGACTCTGAACTCTGCTGTGGCTTCTTTAAGTCTATTGTAGCCATTCTGTTTCATGTTTATGTAAATGGATATGCACAGTACATATAGGTAACTATATGCAGACTCGTGTAGTTACTATTTAATGTGTGATATATAATTTTAGAGTTAATATTAATGGTTACAATTAGAATGTGAAAGTCTGTGTTTGCCAAGAGCCAGCTATCAAAGGAAATGTGAATTACTCAGCAAGCTAGAACAGAAAGGTTAATGGCCTCAAAGATCTGGACAGGAACGCTGGCTTCACTCACAACTCCTGAGGAAGCCTCTGATAGGGAGATTCACATACTGAACCTGCTGGTATCTACCACTCTGAGACTGCGGGGAACTGACCTACAGATGGACTCATCCACCACCAAGGTCTCCCTTTTCCATCCTATAAAACCCGAAGTCCCCTGTGCCTTGTGTGCACAGACCACTCCCTCGGAGAGACTGCAGCTCTTCAGTTCTTCTGATGAAAAGATTCTGGAGGTGCCTGTCTGCTTTTGTTTATTTCCAAGTTGCCTGCATCAATCCCAATTTAACCGTAACCAGTGAAACTCAGATAACTTATGACTGTGCCATTTCCTAAAGTCTGAGTTTGTAGAAAGAGACAAACCTATCCATCTATGCTGATGATATAGCATGCTCACGACATGTAGGTGTCACACCAAATCAATTTTTCTTCCTTTGTAAAGAAATGCCGAATATTATCCTAAAGTTTAACCATTCAGGCAACCACAGGCTTCTAGGATACCCCTGTGATGTATAAAGAAGAGTTTGGGGAACAGAGCAACAAAAGCAGGATAAAGAATTTATTTCTCATTCACTTCAGACACTCTGTGTGCTGAACTTCAAGGCAGGTGTCATCTAAGCTGCCTGTGATTGTTTAGGCTGAAACCTAAGGAATCTGTAGTGTCTTTGAGCAGAAAAGGGCTTTGAAGAACATCTTTCCCCCAAATGTCTCTGCCCCATGGGTGGGCCTCCTCTGAGCTCCAGAATATCTACTTTCATTGTTAAGCTTTTTTTTTTTTTCAGTGCTGGAACTGAACATGAGGCCCAGCAAGTGCTCTGCCTCTGAATACATCCCTAGCCCCTGATAGCTACTGAGAGTCCTGAAAGGATCTTTTTTAAAAAACTAACAAAATATTGACTTCTTTCAGTATTTATTCATAATTGACTTATAACCATTCATATTTATGGAACGCAGTGTGATGTTTTGATACATATACACATTGTCTAACAATAGAGGTAATTATCCCCATCACCTGGAACATTTATTGCATTGTGGAGGAACATTCAAAATTCTCTTCTGTAACTGCTTTCAAGCAGACAATGCCTTATTGTTAGCTGTAGTCACCCTCTGTGCAGTAGAATCAGATGTGTGGGGAGGAATGTTCAACCTGTATCTGCACACAAGAAAAAGATGGAGAAAAGTGAAACCCTTGTTACACAAGGAAATCTGCACTCAACCGACTCTGCAGCAGCAGAGGAAGGAGTTTATCAAACACAGATGACAAATGGATTATTGCAAGCTTGAGATTAACAGCCACTTGTCCTTTCTATAGGGAAGCTTCGAGCGTCTCTGTACTGATCCAGTGTAAAACCTCCATTCTTAGATGTCTAGGTTCAATTGCTATTGGTCTCCTTTAAGCTCAAAACTGGCCACCTTTGTGCCCATATTCTGCCTCTCTCACTGGAAAGAGGAATATCACAGGTGGGTCAAACACAGGCAAAGTCCTGAGTAGCACCTTGCTGGGGCTCCAGCTACCATTATTTTCTTACTTTTGGAGCTTAACAAGATTTCTAGCTATGGATCGCAAATTTATTAACATTATATGTTTTTCGCCGGGCGATGGTGGCACACCCCTTTAATCCCAGCACTCGGGAGGCAGAGGCAGGCGGATCTCTGTGAGTTCGAGACCAGCCTGGTCTACAGAGCTAGTTCCAGGACAGGCTCCAAAGCCACAGAAAAACCCTGTCTCGAAAAACAAAAACAAACAAACAAACAAAAAAACAAAAAAAAACATTATATGTTTTTCACTGCACACCCGCTTTGTTTTGTTTTGAACTGAAATCCTTGGAGAATGCAATCTTGATGATGAACTTGGTGTGTAAGCCACTGTCCCTCAGCTGTTCTAAGCCACTTTGTAAAAGTTCAGTGGAACGGAACTAACAGCGGTGTGTATTACCTGGTCAAGGGGGTATACGCAACAAAGAGTAACCATCAATATATGACTAGTTTGAATTATGTCGGGTTAGTACCGGCAGATGAACAGATTCATTATTTGGAGGGAAAGCAATAAGCTTTCCATGGAGATAAATCAATAATTATAGCCATACCAAGAATGTGACCTACAGGTAAGCATGTATTATAATGAATGCAGTTTTGGTACATGCCCCTGCTCCCTTGAATATAATGCCTAAAATTCTTAGATTCATCTAAGTGAAGAGTCTTCATGTATGCTAATGACATAACTATTGGCTAGACTCAGGATCAGAGCTAATAGGGCAATCCAACCAACGATTAGGGGGTCCGAGCTTTTGACCTCACCCAGTGGTAGCCATAGTGGAGAAAGTGGACTAAGACCACCTTGATTACCAAAGATCAATCATTCATACGTAACTAATAACACCTCCATAAAACCAAAAACTGGACTAAGACCGCCTTAATTACCAAAGATTCCTTAATTATCAATCATTCATACATAAGTAATAACACTTCCATAAAACCAAAAAGAAACTTCTAGGTTGGTAAACAAGGAGGCTCTGCCCCTATCCCAATGCCAGGGTTTATGCCCCTCTCTTATTCCATTCTTACTTAGTGCAATCCTTTGCCATGATAAATTGCTCATCTAGTCAGTAAACTCGGCTCATGAGTTCCTGAGCCATTATTTTTTTCCTTTGTTTTATTTATTTATTTATTTTATATATAAAGGTGCTTTGTCTGCATGTGTGACTGCAGATCAGAAGAGGGCATTGGACTGTGAGCTGCCATGTGAGTGCTGGAAATTGAACTCAGGACATCTGGAAGAGCAGACAGGGCTCTTAACTGCTGAGTCATGTCTCCAGCCCTCCACGTATAGCATGATTAATAAAAACCTGGAGACAGATATTGGGGTTCAACCTGAAAGTCAGAAAAGCAAAACAACCAGCCACTGGGTCTTACCTCTACCTCAGTCCGAAATGACGATCCTGCCTCCAGGAATCTCAGAATGAGACTGTGTCTGAGAGCTGTCTCCTCCCATTTTATATTCTTTTCTAGGTCCAAGAGTAAAGGTGTGCACCACTACCGCTCAGTTTCTATGGCAAACTAGTGTGGCTATTGGGGTTAAAGGTGTGTGTCAATATTGCCTGGTCTGTAAGGCTGACCAGTGAGGCTGTTTTACTCTCTGATCTTCAGGCAAGCTTTATGTACTAAAATACAATTATTGCATCCAGGAACAGGCATAGAAACTCCCAATGTATAGTCAAGTCAGATACATAGTGCATAACTTGGAGACCCACCGCTTCAGACTAGTGTCTGAAGTGGGCCTGATCTGGTGGGACTGAGCCTTTTACCAAGAAGGCATACACAAACTCTAAGTCAGAATATCAGAATTTAATTAAATTATAGGATGCTGAGCTGATATATGTAAAAAAATGAAAGAATTTCTTGGAATATAGTAGGAAAAATAGTGTATCTGTTATTAGAAATGCTAAGAATTGTAAGGAAATGGAAAGCATTCTTCCCTGCTAGTGTCCCATCATTTACCACAGGGCTAATGTAGTCAGCACTGAAGCTGATCTTTCCAGGTGTTTTGCTGTGCTTCCCAGCCACCAGTTTATCCACCAAGACCTCCTCCTGGGGAGATGTGAGCTCTTACCAAGAGCATGAACAAGGAGGTCACAATTCCGAGGGGGCAGGGAACTACACTGACATTCCTTCCTTTGTAGATTCTACCAATGCACACTATTGATTAATGCCGTCTTCATTAGCCCAACTAGAGCCAGGATTGCTGCTAGGCCTCATATGCCAGAAGACTACAGTTCATGGCCCCAACCGTCCTTTGGGAGCTTAGCTTCTTTGTGTACAAGACAACAGGAACTCAACTGTCCCAACATATTGTCATATTCCTATCGGTGAAGTTCCCCTACTCCACCATGAAAGAGCCTTCTACCCCAAACAATCACTTAATTTTTTTTAAAAGGCCCCATTTCTGGGTGAGCAGTTTCAGCAAAATCTCTTGTGTTATCATGTTTCATGATCTTCACTGTTAGAGCTAGAAGGGCCCTTTGCCAGAGAAAGCAACCCTCTCATTTTAAAGATGAAATGCTGAAGCCCAGCAATTTCATTTTTTGTTCAAGGTCACAGAGAGCAGCGTGGCAGAGAGCTGCACCTGGGCTCCTGGCTCCTGCAGCGCTGTCTCCAGTTACACTCAATCCTGGTTCTGATACATGCAAAAACACAACCGAAACCTCAGCAAATTCTCTTTACCTTTAGGGTGGTAGTTTTATTGCTATTTTACAGCCAGAGAAAAAAAGATATATTTTTACGAGGCAAGCATGACTGCAAAGTCGATCTCCTTCCCCACTTTGACTATTTAAAGCAAGCCATGCTAATTCTCCATGTGAATGATAGAGGAAGGCACACATTCCTGGCATCGCTTCCTAACACACCCGTGCACCAGATGAGTATTGACTGATGGCTCCAGACACTAATAAGTCCAGAGTCTGTTCCTAGGAAAACGCTCTGCATGCGTCATTAAGGCTATTTTCAGCCTTGCTGTCTTGAATTGAATGTCAACCAGCACTGGTGATTCTGAATTTAAATGGGATCGCAGTGAGGGGAAGAGAAAGTGAACATTATTTTCAGGGTTTGGATAGCGGACAATATATTTTAAAGGCTGCGTTACATTTTTAGGCATGTATAAGACTTTTTAAAGCCCGTTGAATAATAACCCAAATATTACCATTCTAGTGACTGATTCATATTTGACCAAGTAGAAATACTGCTGTCTAAATCCTGTATTTATTTTGACTGCAGATGGATCCTACCATTCCGGGCTGCTACAGTTTCAATAAGTAAGTCAGTGGTCTTCGGTCTGTGGGGCTTTCAAGAGATGCTGAAACCTTGAAGATGTGAGATACAGAGGAGGAAGTGAGGTCATCAAGGGTGTGCCCTCGAAGGAAATGGCCTAGATCCTGCCACATTTCTTTGCTTCCCAGCTGTGAAAAGGTGAGAACTCCCTGTGATCCCACTCTGATATACTGTCCTGTCCCACCCAGTCCCCAAACCAATGCCAACAGACCATGTACCTGCACTGCCGCCCGGCTAGACCATTCTCCTCTTGGATTCTCTTGGGTCTTGTTCATGATTATGGCACCTGAAAGCTGACTAACACATATAATGGATGGAAATGGTCTATGGTAGGGGGAGAGGCGGTGCGTGGATGAAGTACACACATTCGTGTACACAGTCCACATGTTTGTGTGCACCAGTACGTGTGTACCTGCGGGAGGTGTCTTTAGCTTTCACTCTTTGCCTTATTGCTTTGAAGAAGAGCTTTTTGCCAAATGGCAAGGTCACCCTGTTGGTTAGACTTCCTGGCTAATAAGCTCTTGGGATCTGCCTGTCTCTGTTTGCTGTGCAGGAGATGCAGCTACACTCAGTCATGCCCACATTGTTAGGTGGGAGTTTGAGATTTGAACGCAGGCACTTGTGCTTATGTCACAGGCACTCTTAGCCACTCACCCAGTTCCTCAATCCCACAGTACTTTTTAAAAGATGAAGCTGGACCCCACCCGAAAAGAGCTACCCTGGAAGGGGTGGATCCCAAAGCATGGATGCCCATCACTGATGGGCATTAAAACATCACAGATGATTTTCATCAATGTACGTAGGAGCCAGATACCACTACTAGCCCTGCAGATGCGGCTGAGCCATTTTAACGTTTCACAAAGTTCTGAAATAGAGGACAGCAAGTTGAGAAATGGGATGTGTTCACAGTCCTGGATTTTCTCCTCTCTCTAAATCTTTCTCTTTCCTCTTTTTCTTTTTTGGAGACGGAATCTCATATAGTTCTGCCTGGCCTTAAACTCACTCTATAGGGAAGGAAGATCCTGAATTCCTAATCATCTCCTTTACCTCCCAGTTCAGGGACCACAGGCAGGCATTACCACTCTTGGCTCAGAACTTACTCTCTTCGCAATGACACTCAAGATCTGCTGTGCAGCAAATCTGACCAGTACAATCAAGTTGTCAAAAATGAGAAAGCAGGTCCCACCACAACCTCATAAGCTGAGATTACTACAGAAAGGTAGACTGAGGCAGCTGCATTCTAAATAAAGCTACATAGACTATTCAGAAGTGTACAAACCCTACTGATCAAAACTACTAGAGGTTTTCTTGTAAGTCTACCCAGCTTCTAAAGACTGAAAAAACAATAGTAAACTAGGAAGTTTAAGTGGGAGTTATATTCATGTTAAATGCAATTGTAATCTAGACCCAAGTTTAACAAAAGACCTAATTCTCCCCTATAAATTCTGCAAAGCCCCACTCCCAAGGGTAGCATTAGGATAAGGAGTAGCTAGAGTTTAAGAACAAAGTTAGGCAGGCAGGGCAGGAAGATGGGAGTCAACAGAATGAGACTTACATATTCAGTTGGTTAACTAGGGTTAAAGAAGCAAGAACAGAGCTGAGATCAGGAAGCCATGGGCTGAAAGCAGAGGAGCCTAAACATGTAAGGTAATAAGAGCTCTACAAGAGATGGGTTGAGTGCCATGAAGGAGCCAGGAAGAGAGTTAATTAGGAGAGGAGATGCTGGGGCTCAGCAATTCTGTGTGACATGAGTCTTCCTTTAGGCACTGATGTCCTCCAAGAGCAGCTCAGCAGAAGTGCATGTGTGGTATTGTCATGATGTTGTGTGGCAGCTACACAAGAGGGGGTTAGCCATCGGAAACATCTGTAAGATACTTTGTAACTATGCCCATCTCTCTAGCTAGTCCTTTCTTTTCTTATTCCTATTCCCATTCTTTCAAGTCTTTGGACCACCTGGACTTGTCCTTTAGATCAGGCTGTCTAGAATTGGCAGCCGTCCTGCTGAGTACTGAGTACTCTGCCTCCTGAGTACTGAGCTTGCAGGCTCCAGTCACCACGCCTGGCTTTAACCATTTCTTCTTTATGTCAATTATAAAACCAAACATTTTCAGGTCCCTCTGAGTTACAAAGTCAAAGCCTTCTTGGCAGGGGACATTGAATATTATTGTTCTCATTTGGCAAATGAGAAAAATCAGATGGCAGCCCAAAAGCAGATGGTCGCATGTAGTAGGGATGCTAGCCTGTAATTTCAACTCCCCTACCCCATAATTTCTTCTTCAATTTTAGGCTTTGGTTAACTCGTGCACCAGAGGAAGTGGAAAAAGCCAAAATCTTAACCATGGGCAGCTTAGTAAAGACCACTGCCATCTGCATAATGACTTCAGCTCTTGCAGCAAAAATGGTTATAAAAAGAATGAATGTTTAATGTATTAAGGGATATGTTTTAATAAAACTGAGTGAAAATGTAATTGGATTTTATCACGTGTAAACCTTTAATTTTAAGACCTTCTAGAAACAGTTGTCTGAAGAACCTTTCCATTCTCTATAACTTCTTGTCATGTGACCACGCAGTGCGGGCAGGCCTTGAGGTGGCACCTGCTGTCGCACCTATGATGTTTGCTTGGCTCATGTACTCACCCCATTCCGGCTTTGCAGCTGTGCCTCTGTGACGAGATCCAGGTCCGTTAGGGGAAGAAGATAGCGAGCTCCCTTTTATCTTTTTATTTATAAAAGGCTATTCCTTTCATCTTTTTATTCCAAGCATTCAATAACCAAACACTGGAAAGCTGAGCAGAGAAAGACCTCTGAAAATCCGATGAAAGAACTGTACAGACCAGGTGCCTAGGATTCGGGGAAGAGGGATTCTGGTAGGAACAAACTGATCCAAATCCAGGGAACAAGAAAGGCTTGCAACGAATACTGTAAATGGTATTGCTGCAGGGTCTTTGGAACACTGAAAAAGTTTATGCTTAGTTCATGAAAAATGATGAGAATGCACATACTATACACATATGCAGAAACTGAGAGAGCATTTGAAACAATGAAGCTGAGTAGAGCAAATTCATATGTGTGTGTGTGTATGTATGTCTGTATATGCATATGCATACACACATATCTGCTAGGTGTAGTGGTGCTAGGTGTAATCCCAGCACTCAGGAGGCAGAGGTAGATTGATCAATGTGAATTCAAATTCAGCCTGGTGGTCTACATAGGGAGTTACAGGACAGCCAGGGCTACATAGTCAGACCCTGTATCAAAAACTAACATCAAATTAATCAATTAAAATTAAAACTTAGCAACTAAGAGGTATGTTGACCTAACTCTTTGGACTCTGAGGAACAGGTGGCATTTCAGCCAAGAGGATGTTATCTTTTATTAAAAATCTTAAGTTACTTTTTATATTTTTATAATTATAAAAGTCCACTTGTGATATTTTGAAGTTCTTTCCCCCAATTCATTTTTTTTTTTTAACTTAATACCTTTTGGCTGGCTCAGGCATCTGACTTCCTTGAAGACAGAAATGCATTTTTTAAGGTTATCTTTAAGATGTAATCTTTAAATGTTTGTGGTTGATTTACATGCATATTATTTTAATAGGAAAATATGGTAGATGACAGGAAAGTAGATCAAGCATGTTTGCATCATTGTTGGTTTTTAACAACAATGAATGGAACCAGGCCCCTCAACCTCAGGACTTGTCAGAACGGAGCAATCTACAGAAGGACAGTTGTAACACAATGGAATAGAAGGGAGTTAGTAAAATGCAATCAGCCATTAAAGTTGCTCTTCTGGGCAGCGATATATTACTGGCAGAGATGTGGGTAAGGTTTGATGTGATTGTTGGTCTAAACAGTGTCAGGTCTAGGGAGCTGGGTGAGCTAACACAACTTCCACCTCAGGGCAGCCTGCAGGTCTCCGTGACTCAGACTGCTTACATGCAAAGTAGGGAGGTAAAACTTCAAATGTCATTGCTTCTCAGTAAGCTATCTCATTAGCCTGCCAACCCCAGGAGTCAGATTTCCATGTCTGAGCCAGTTCTAGGAACTGGCTAGAAGGAAGCAAAAGTAACTTAGAACGTCTGCAGCCACTTCTTTTAAAACCAGGAAGACCATTGTCCCTGAGGTTGGTTTTGTTTGTCAGTTTTTTACCCAGGGTCTGGCTATGCACACTAGGCTGATCACTAATTCAAGTTCCTCCTGCTTTAGTCTAACAAGTGCTGGGATTAGAGCCATGTGCCACACACCTGACTTCACTTACTTCTCTATCTCTGGTCACCATGCACCGGGCACAGTGACGTTATTTACAGCCTTCCTGACAGTGTGTGAATTCACTGATTCCTTTTGTTCCTTATAAAAGAAACATGGAAGGGGACATTGTAAGCATACTGTCGGGATCCCACGAGGCTCTAAAACTATTCACAGATGAACAAACTGTAATCCCAAAATTTAGAAAGCTGAGGCAGGAGGATCTCAGCTTCAAAGCTAGCACCATAGCTCAATATATGCAAACAGGAAGGGGACAAAACAGCTAGAAGGAAGCCAGAGTCTTGTAGGGGACATATTCAACACAAGCAACCATGACGTAAAGCACAGAAGAGCTGAAGTGTAACAAAGAGGGGTCCGTGGGTTGTGTCATGGGAAAGGGCTTAGAATAACTGAGTCCACAAACCTCTCCAAAGTTGGAAGCCATCTGAGATGGATGGAAAAGACAAATAAATAGGGTTCCCTGCCCCCAACTGCTGCTAGTGAGTGAACAGGAGTAAATTATTCTCTGGTTACTTTTACAGCATCCTTCCCATTCTTCCTCCTCTGAAACACAGGGAGGGCCTCACTTCATGTGTATGCTGCTCAGTTGGCGTATGAAATCTACTACTTCATGTTACCTTGCACATTTTATGCAGGTCAAACAGCCAGACTGCAGATTCACCCGCTGTGAGCTGTGTGGGCAGGCGCCATCTCACATTCTTCATTGCCTCCTAGTACTTGTTATGTGTTGGACACAAGATGTTTTTGACCTCAAAGGTAGATTTAAGGTTTTCCAAATTACAGATGGAAATTGGGTGTGAAGAATTCAGCACTAATGTCTGTATACCAGTGCTGGCCCAAATCAGTAACTACTGAAATGCCATCACAAAAGGAGACTGCAGAACAAACTTACCATTTCAGTTGTGAGACTCACAAAGATTGTACTTCATACTCTCCAAAATAGAAGTCCTTTCTGTTTCATTCTAGTCTGATTACGGCCTTGTTTCCATATAGCTGGGACATTATTTGCAGTTTCTTTAGACATGTTGCAGTCTGGGCACTAATTTATTTACACGTATTTCTGTTAGTCAACTTTTAGTTAGTTAACTGTTGTTAGTCAACTGGTATTCCAGCACCACTGAGCTAGGTTTTTGAAATGAAGAATCATGAAGTCCCATGATAATGAGGGCAATTGGTAATATGCAAAATGGATATCCAATTACTGACTACAAAGGGACCTGTTTTTTGTTTTTGTTTTTTATTTTCTTTTGTTTGTTTTTTTTTCTCTGCCAAAATACCAGCCCCATTCTTTTCGGAGGACTTTCATATAACTCAAAAATTAGCAGCCATAGTCAGAACAACAAACCCCCATTAGAAGGAAAGGGAAGACAGAGGAAATGGATTCCTGCTTCAGTGCCTATGGGTTCTACTATGTGAGTGGCTGGCAGGTTTTATTTGTTCCTTTGGAATTCTTGGCATCAAGCACTCTCAAGGAGCCTGTGAGATAAGCAAAGCCCAGGGAGGCAGGTGTGAGCAGATTTGTCTGTCAAGGGTTGTGACTCTCTCACTGGGTTGAGATAATTGAAGATTAAGTGCCAAAACGTTCAACAATGAAACCTTTATAAAGAAGGTGGACACGAATGTTTCTCTTGAGTACGAGACTGAAAAAGACAAGGCGCTGTGCTCTCTCCTGAGTGTGTCCTGAGAATGGTTATTAAGTGTGCTAAGAAATGGTGAAGAGACAAGCGACCTGTACCCGGGGCTGGAAGAAGAGCAGACAAGAGGCACGAGATGCCAACCCGAGGCCAGTGAGCAGACATTCTTATTGTTCCATGGATGCGTTTGCTGTCACTGCCTGTATGCTCTTCCATGGTTTCAGGCACAATGATGTAGGCTTACATATTCATCTAGTGTCTACATATTTAACCTGGGTGTCTTGATTTCAGCTGTTTACACCCAAATACCTCCAAGCATATCCTGGGCATCCCAAAGCTCACATTCAGGAATGATCTACCAAAGCCTAATTTTCATATCCTTCCCATTTTGTCCTTTCTACTGTCCACTGATTGCCACAGTTGTGTGACCTACTTGCTACTTTTTGTGAATGCATCCCTTCTTCTCTAGTCCCTATTGTCCCTTGACAAAATACAAATAAGGTCCATTTTCTCCAGTTTTACTTCTTCACCATTTTGGAAATGAACAAGAAAGTAGAGGTCAGTTGAGAGATGACATAGCTGGTATTAATGTCACATTTTATAGATAAGATGATAGGACGTATTCATGCTGGGACCATTACTGAGAAGGAGAAACCAAAAATGAACACACTGAGAGTAAATCAAGGGCTCTGATGTGTGCAAGTTCATTCTGAGGGCCACACAACTATAAAGTAAGTATCAGGGCCATATAGGTGGTTTAGGCATAAAAGCTGAAACTCTGGATGGCAAATACAGCAATAGAAAAAATATATGAGCTATGTTCTAAGTAAGCAAGAATCATAATGTTGAGAGATTAAACAGAGGTTAAAGAGCCTGCGCTCCTCTACTCCCCAGTTTTTTGTTTTGTTTGAAATCTTGCAAGGGTTGGCCAGAGAACATGATGTCACAGAAGTCAAGAGCTGACAACATTTCAAGCTGGAGAGTGCAGTTGACTATTTTGAATGTTGCTGACAGCTCGAGTGAGATCAGGCCCAATTTATGACTTATTGCACAGCCCAGAGACTTTTGGTGACCTTGCTTGGAACCTTCCGTTGGAGTTTCAGGATAGAATCTAGCCATGATGAGGCCAGAAAGGGAGAAGCTCGAATGGCCATTCTACTGTGGAAAGGCTGCCCGGGAGAGAGTGGAGATGCTGAATCAACATCGGAGAAGCTGTGATATGGGGGCTTTACACTTTTAGAATGGAGGATAACACAGTACACTTTAGGGTGTCGATTGTCCAGAAGAGATGCGAGGCGTGGATGCTGCAGGAGAGGGAACCTGACTGGACTAGGGAATCCAGAAAGGTCAAAAACAGAGAAGAATATCATCACAGCTGGAGGTGCCCTTATTGTAACTACTGAAATGAGGAGAATGGGGACTGCAGAGGAAGACAATCCACAGTTGAGTAGGGTGTGGTGAGAGTGTGACCACCTGTGATCCCCACTTTCTGGGTGGAGAAATCAAACAGTGGAAATTAATGAAGCGTGAGTGAGTCACCTGTCACAATTTTAAAGCGAAGAGGCAAAATAAGTAGAATTCAGAGATTAAGTTTGAAGAGAAGGTAAGAGAGTTATCTCAGATGACATGGACGTAAACATTGGTTGTATATGCTTTGCAAACAGCTCCTATTTTCTTCCATTTGGAAGGTACCATGAAGGATACTTTTAGGCACACTGAGGATTTCTTATATCAAATATTCTATCCTAGGAGCCCTAGAAATTTCACAAAGAAAAAGATTGGGAAATCAAGCCTCCTGGGACTCTCATATAAACAGTCTCTGCAGGGAGACAGGGGACAAGGTTGAACTTCACATTCTACAGAACTGGGTAAATTCCTGCTTGGTGATGGCAGAGGAGGGTCTTTTCCTGTAGTGAGTATATATCCAAAATGGGAAAGAATAAGAAATACCCGACATCTCTCCAGAACTCCAGAAAGATTTCAGTATGTGGAGGTAGCTATGCTTTCTCAGAAATTGGGGGAACTTCCTCCTGGGGTGACAAGGAGCAGATTGGGAGCTAGTAACATGCCATGTTTGAAGAGGCACAGACTTACAGCAGAAGAATAATCTCAAAATAAAGAATACATTTTAGTAGACCTATGGGGAAGCATGGACTCTGGATTTGAAGGGCAAGAGTGAACAGCATCATACAGGTAGGGAATTCCTAGGACAAGTTCTGTCCAGAGTGATGTGTCTGTCACAAGTTCATTGTGTACAAAATTCAAAACCTCGGGGAAGAAAACCCCCAGAAGCACAAGGGGAAGGTTCTCTAAGTGAAGAGAACTGCAGAAGAGGCATCAGCACAGAAAGGAGGAATCTCTTTGCGAGCAGAGGGTTTCAAAAACATCATGTTCTGTCAAAGAGACAAGTCTCCCTGAAATGTATTTGGGGTGTTCAGGGGATAGTGGGAAGGGAGAACTGTAGGTGGTTAGAACCAATAGACATCACACATCTGTTTGAAGTCAAAGAATAAATAAAAATATATATTATTATTTTATGGGTATTATTTAAGTGTGAAATTTTTGTCTCATTAATGTGTTAAATTTTGTTTAATTTCATATTTAGTCATGAGAGAAGACTAAAGAAAAGTTCCCAAGTGCTAGCATTATAATTACTCATTTAAGTACAGTCAATACGATCAAGTACCTACTGTTTGCAGAAGACAAGATATGTAATACGATCTTCATAGAGTTTATACAATATGTTAGAATCACCACAAGCAGTAATTTCCCAAAGGCACATGAAAGATGAGCTGTAAAAAAATAATTAGAATCAAATTTTCATAGTTTCTCACTTGCATGATACTTGATTTGCCAAATTAGTTTTTATTTTTCAGCTGGGAGGTTAATATTTTTATCTCCAATGAGTTTCATATGAGGATATAGGGTTTCATCTGTTACCAAGAATCCTAATAGATTAAATTAGTTATTTTCAAACACACTTTGGTGGTTGCATGTGTTTGAACACAGTGCATAATGATGGTGTATAATCTAAGAAGCAGTGTACATTTTCTGATTTAACTAATAGAATTATTTGAAGGTTCTTGGGGGATTATTAGGACACTCATGTCCACAGAAGGATTTAAACAGCAGAAGTAAAGTGTTTGCCAACAGATAAAGAAATAAAGCAAGTACCATATTCACAAAAATCAGTCCTAAAGAAAAGAAATTCACAGACAAGTTCCAATACCCACAGAACTAGATAATACAATGGCAAGTCAAATGAGCCTCTCAGAGAAGGACAAGCATTATATGATGTCCTTGGAGTAGTCAAAGTCATAAGCACAGAAAGTAGAGCAATGATTTCTCGGGATGGAGGGGGTGAAGTTGTGTTCCTGACTGACATGCAGCTCAGTGTCCTAGTTCACATAAGAGTGTCCTAGATCATCGAGTCTTAGGTGTAAGACTTGTGTGCAGATTGGACTGTAAGGGCAAGAGGAACAGGGAGTTTGTTGTGAGATTGTGTCTCTTAGAAATATCAGAAAAGCTACACCCATAAAACTCTCAGCAACATGGCTGCCTAAACATGACCTGAACAAGGATGACGCTGATAGACACGATAATGTAGAGAAGGTAAGCTCACAGGGCTTCAACCACAGGCAAAGAACTATGAACAGCAAAGGAGTGGGAGAAATAGTCTTCCCCAGGGATGCACATACTGACTGGTCTCTAATACCAAATAATCAGGATATCATTTGGTATTGAAAACATAAACATACAGGTAACAGATTGAGTAGGCTGTATTCATGTATTTAGAAACACACACACACCTAACAATTAAGAAAAAGGGGAGCATGAATTTGAAAGAGAGAAAAAAGTGGGGGAGAACAGGACGGTGTGAAGGGAGCCGATGATATAACTATAGCATAATCTCAAAAATAAAGTATCTTGGAATTCAATAATGGGGATGGTTGCACTAGTCTGTGAAGAGCTTACACTGTATTGTCTTATGGCTGTTTTCTTTCCTTTAAAAAAATAACGTAATTTGCTATTGATTCTGAGGAAATTTCACATTATGCACCCCAATCTTGCTTGCCTCCTAATCCCTCCATATCCTCCCCTCACCCTTGCAGAATCCCCTGCAAAAGAAAACCCACAAAATATAAAAACTAAAAACAAATAAAAACTGCACCTCATTCCTCCATCTTTCCCACCTCTCAATCACCTCTTCATTCACCCTAATGGCATTGGAAGCTGCGGTGTCACATAGTATACCCTTTGTGTCTACTCAATCCCCATGCAAATGTTCATTGCAATGAGTCCCTGATCTGGTTCAAGGCCTCTCGCACATCATCATCACTGGACCCTCACTGAAACTCTTCTCATCGATCCTACCATTGGCACAACCATGTATCGTTCAGCAGGACCAGTCCCTTCATGTGCTTCAGCAGATCACAGATGGGGTAGATGTTAGGGTGGGCCAACCCAAGGCCCAGGATGTATGCCTAGGTGGTAGGTGAGCTGGTCAGTATGGGCCGCTGGAACATTCCCTCTTAGGCAAGAGGCAGAGGCACCTCTCCAATGCTCATATCATAGGGACCATCTCTCCCAAGTGCTAGAATGCAGGGGAGGGGGGCACAGGCAGCTCTCCTGGTGCAGTGTCCAAGGAGGGGCAGGGACATCTATCCCAGGACCAGCGAAGGGCAGCACAGACCTTGGATTCTAACACACATGATTCCTATGCCCCCTGTGTTACCATAGGCCATGGACATCAACACAGACTCAGACATGGTCCTTGACCCAGAAATTACCATGGTCTCAGGAGTCAGTATAAGCTACCCAGATCAGTATGGCCCTGGCAGCAGCAGGACCCTCAGACACCAACATGGTCTCAGGTGGCTGACCCAACCCCAAGCATCCTCATGAAGACTGTATTCTTAATAACATAAATTAATTTTATATTATGTGGAATCTGTCACACTAGAAATAAGATTTTAATGGTAGTATATCATAATAAGAATCTATAACTTAATTTTTAATGAAAAATTTTCTAAGAAATAAACACTCTATATACCAATCCAAACAACTGTTATTAAATATCTTTTCTCATTTATTGTTTGAAGCCTGAACGACAGATGAAATTCACATAATATCTGTTTTTGCAAATAGCCATTATTACACGTATCCAATGTATCAAAGGGCATGGTGGCCATTACAGAATCTCTGCATTGCTGGATCAGCGGTTGAGTAACAACAGGACATACTGAGTCTGGTGAGTGAGTTCCTGAGCCATTAATAGCAATGTTAAGGAAGGGGTGAAGCAAGTAGAAAATACTGCCTAAGCAGTAATAAAGGGCTCCCGCCTGTCTGCAGTGAGAGTGACAGCCTTTACTGGGTGTTTAGGTCACGGTCAAACAGAGTTTGCACAGCAGTAAGAGGCAGAAGTGACGGCACTGTTGGGAAGAGTGGCAATGGGGACAAGAAATGAAGGGCTGAAGGGACAAAGAGAATAAGGAGATTACCGATCAGAGTTTGCGATTGGAATAAACAGCAAAAAAGAAAGTTGAAGGATAATGTGGGTTAGCTAAGAAACAGATGTTAGCAGTCTGTAGGAAATACATACAAAGGTCCGAATATGTCTGACATAGCAGGCACTAAGAAGTGATGATTTACGTTAATTTGTCTTTGAAATGATGATACATTAACAAAACAAAGAATTGGCAGCAGGGAGCCCGGTTAAGCGGTAAATGGTTTCAGAATCAAGCATGTGTCTGCTCTATCTTCTGTGTACTTGCACGACCCTCTCTATAAATAGGGATGTCAGCTAATTTAACAGGACTAAATGTCGCCCTCCCTAAACATCCTTCATGGACCATCAAGCTAGGCCATGTCTCACCTCGCTGCACATTGGTAATGCTCACTTCTACTTGGCTAAGGAAATGAACTTTCGCTCAGAGCACAGAATCGGAAGCTCCTTCACGCTATTCTTTTCCTGTTATCAGAAAGTGTTATCCATTTCCTACTGCCAAATACCAGTTATTATACTGAATGGAGCCTGCAGAGTTAAACCAGGGAGCAGAGCTGTGTTTCTTAACCTTCTTAAAATTCCTGAAAGATAAGCAAGTGTTGAGTGGTAGACGTTTGCCCTTGGGCTCAGCTCCAGTGTTGAAAGCTCCTTCAGCAGCATTCCCGTTCCCGAGGCCACCAAGGAAGGGGCCCTGAGTATTAACTGTGGTGCTGCCTACGCTCTGACCTGCAGCCACTGGTGGGATGGAAAGGTCACCCTTTCTCTGCCCACGTTTCCTGGGCTCCATGAAGCTACAAACTCTCTCATGCTTCGCCTCTTCCAGGCAGCTTAACCAGCACTCCTTAACCTACTCACATAGTTACCACTTCTAAACCTGTCTTAGGTTCCACTCTCTGCACTAAGTCACTTTCCTAGTACAGCGTCAGCTACATGTGCTTCCTTCTGCACCGTGCAGTGATCACCCTGCAGTTGCCTCTCACAATTTCTCCTAAAATACAGAAGCTTCTAATGCATCATTTCATGCTCTTTTGCAGGTCAGTGCCCCATGTCATATTGGAGGATATTTTTGTGTTATCTGTTGTTATGACTTTGATGGTGACTTTTAAATGTAATGAGTATGATGCCACTTTTTAAAGAACAAAATTCAACATCATCTCTCTCAATGCTTTGTTTTGTTTTAAACATTACATATCATTGATGTTTGTTTGCTTGCATAGTGATTGTAGTGACTCAGTGTGTATGTGTGTGTGTGTAAATGTGTGTGTGTGTGTGTGTGTGTGTGTGTTCTTGCTTCCGGGTGTATGAGTAGAGGCCAAAGGCTAATACTGAATGTCTTCTTCAGTCACTTCTCCATCTTACTTTTTGAGACAATGTCTCTTTCAGTTTTGACTATACTGGATGGCCAGTGAGTCCCTGACATCGGTCTGCCTCTGGTTCCTGGGACTGAGGTTACAGATGTGAGCCACCATGCCAGCTTTTAGCTGAGTGCTGGCGGTTCAAACTCAGGTCCTAATGCTTGCCCAACAATCATTTACCCACTGATCCATCCCACCCAGTCCCACCCTGAGGTTTAAAAGAGCAAGCACTACAGCGGTTTTCAGCTGCATTTCAAACTATGGTCCTATGAGCTATATAAAAGTTTAATATTGGTGTTTTTTATTTTAGCCATTCTGACAGGTGTAAGATCCTACTGCACGTACTGGCTTTGTGGGAGCCTAGGCAGTTTAGATGCTCACCTTACTAGACCTGGATGGAGGTGGGTGGTCCTTGGACTTCCCACAGGGCAGGGAACCCTGATAGCTCTATGGGCTGACAAGGGAGGGGAACTTGATTGGGGGAAAGGGAGGAAAATGGGAGGCGGTGGCGGGGAAGAGACAGAAATCTTTAATAAATAAATAAACAAAAAAAGTTTAATATTGGAATTTCAACATGGAAAATGTCACCCCCAAGGAAACATAACTTTGATTAAGAGATAAAAGGCAATGTTAACTTTTTAGTACATAAAGAGTCAGACATAGCACAGGATAATACAAGAGTATAAACATGTCTATGTCATAAAATTTTATATCAGCCTTCATAAGCCCATGTACATATGTGCTCATACAAACTCAAATACACACAACACATACTTATGAAAAAAGTAGGCAAATAATATGTAGAACAATCTAGAAACAATAGGCTCATCACCCTTTATCTAGAAAGTTGGGGGACTGCTAGTGTCTTAGTTTTTTTCCTGTTCCTGTGATAAAATAGATTGAAAAAAGCAACTTCTGACAGGGTTGACTTGGCTCACAAGTCCTGGTGAGAGCCCATCACTGTGGGGAAATTGAGTAGGCAGACAGGTGAAGCAGCTGGTCTCACTGTACCCACGGTCTAGAGCAGAGAGCAGGAGATAAAAGCCTGCATGCTCCTGCTCAGCTCACTTTCTCCGCTTTTACACAGTCCTGGGGCTCAGTTGGGGACCGGCCTCATCCAATGTGAGCAGAGGCCTTCCCGCTTCAATTTGTAATCAAGACAATCCCTCAAAGCTACGCACAGGGGCTTGTCTCCTATGTATTTTAGATTGTCAAAGTGACAATTTTAATCATCACAGGTAGTATTACAGGTTCTGGATTGTTAAATTTTAGAATATTTATATATACATGATGTAATAATTCTAGGATGTGATATAAATCTAACTATAAAAGTCATCTCTTGAAGATTCACCTTCTGCATAGTGCCTGAAGCTGACATTACACAACATTGTTTGTATACCTATGTTTCTACTGTGATTGCAGTCGTGAAGCCAGGCATGGGATTTTTTTTTTCTGTGATATAATGTTGAAGGTTGGGGTGCAGAGACCAGTATCTGTATCTCATGAAGGTTCTATGTAGGAAATATGCTGGAAGAAAGACAGATGGGGGTCAAGAAGAAATCACTGAGGCGGTGACAATTAGTTGGCACGTAGAAGGTGACAGGAGGCAGCTACACAATGACCAGGGAGATAGCTCAAGCCCAAGAGACAGAAATGGAAAAAGCTCAAGGGGGCAGGAGACAGAAGCATGTTCCAAGCAATGCGCCTAGAGGAAACGACACAGAAAAGTCATGCCAAAGAGAGAGTTCACACACCACCTTCCAACCATAGTAAGGCCTGATTCATCAGCAGAGAACCCAGACTGGTTGGTGTTAAACAGGTTAGAAACAGGACCCAGACACATGTGAGGGCAATCTCAGTGGATGTGTGGAGGTGGGGTGATGGAGAGAGAAACAGTGGAGGGAGGAGGGAGGCAGGAAAGCTATGAGGTAGGACATGATGCAGACTGCTGTGGTAATAGCAAGATCAAGTCAGGAAGACAAACACGAGTACTCTTAGCTGAAGGAAATGGAATGGGTGTGGTTTGCCAAGAGGAACAATATGAACACTGTACAATGTCATAAGAAACTGAGGCCAATAGAGACCAGGACTCTGACTTACAGAGTTACCATCCAATCCACTATACGTGTGCCTTTGAATTCAATACACTGAAGGTGTACAATTTACCAGCGAGTTTACATTTGTAAATGTTGACATAACCTTCTATGACTTTGGGTAATGAAGTTCTCTCAGCAGAGCTGTGGCACGGTCTATGTAGTAGGGAATTGTGGGGTCAAGAAATCCTTATTTATGTAAATTTTCTGTTTTTATAGGTGTGAGTAACAAAGAAAATAATCATTTCCTTGAGGGGGAAGATT
>NC_022018.1:2892841-2894865 GCF_000317375.1 Microtus ochrogaster | reverse complement strand
CAGGGTTTCTCTGTAGCTTTGGAGCCTGTTCTGGAACTCCCTTTGTAGACCAGGCTGGCCTCGAACTCACAGAGATCCGCCTGCCACTTAGCTTCTTTTGACACAGTGTCTCACTATGTAGTTCAGGCTGACCTTGAACTTGTGATCTTCCTGTCCCCACTTCCTGAGAGGTGGCATTACAGCACATGCTATCACATCTGGCTCCGGTTTCTCAATATACTGAATGAGGAAGACTTCTCCCTGGGTACTTCTGCAACCACCCAGTTTAGAATGGTGCTAGGGTGATGTATCCCTAATGACACATTCTACCCACACCTAAAGTGGACATGTGCAGGACTTGAAGCAAACCATAGGGCAGAGGGAAGCTTCTATGTCTGCCTGGTTTAGGAATGATAATAAGTGCCAATGATTCTAATCTTGTTGGGATCACAGCAAGCTAAACCATGAGATGGCTGCTGCTTTACTTAGGGTCTTTTATTGAGATGTTGTTCTTCAAGGCTAGGGAGAGGGCTCATTTGTATGGGGATTTTCTGAGCAACCATGAGGATCTGAGCTCAGTCTTCACCCATGAAAAAGCTGAGGTTGGTGGCATATGCCTGTATACTCAGTCTTGGAGGCAGAGGCAGGAGTTTCTGGGGCTCCCTGGCCGGCCACACTAGTTGAGTAGGCAAGATTTAGGTTCAGCAGGAGACACTGTCTCAAAAATTAGATGCCAAGTGATTGGGAATGACATTTAAAGCACATGCACATGTAGGTGCAGAAGAGTATGCACAAACAGTTATACACACACACACACGAGTGGCTTTTCACATAACTGGCTGAGAACAGGAGCTAAACAGGCAATGCTCAGACATTACCACATCACAACCATTTTTCAAATCTCCACCTGCACTACTTCCCTTCAAGTCCAATACAGGTTGCCAATCAGCTCTGTGGTCTTAGGTACACTTTATCACTTTATGGTCCAAATTGCAAAATTATCTGTCTTTCTCCCGTTATTATGGTAGCTGATGGACCGTGCTCCATGTAAGATTGTGAAATTGCAGCAGTGATTCTTTGTTGCTGGTGGCGGGAGGGAGGGTCATTCTCACATGCTTTCCTCTACAGCTGCCTGCTTGCTCAGGTGTACTTCCTGAAGAGGAAGCATGATGGAGCGTCCAGCTCCTGCCTCTTTTTAAGCCAACCACAATTTCAGTCTTCATCTGAAACTACGCACGGTCACCCCATCATGTTTATTCCTCCTTCCCATAAGGAACAGCAGTAGTTTGAGAAGATGAGATAAAAATAAATAGAAGGGATGTGGCAAGAAACAAAAAAGGTGCTTTTGCTTAAGGATGCTTTTAGCTTTATGGAATGTCAAATCAAACACTATAATCTAGTACCATAACATTCTTACTTTTAAAAGACAAATATAAAATGAATGTAGCACAAGGGTGTTTCACAAAGTGTTTATTCCTTAAGATTCTGGGCTGTGCGTTATAGTCCAACTTGGTGCTTTACATAGAAAACCCTAAAGAAGCGCAGAGAGACAGCAAAATTTGTAAAGTGGTGATAATGGTACCACAGAGCCTGAGGTGCTCTTTGTAGTACCCTGCATATATACTGTCAGAATGGGCTCCTTATGAGCTACAGTTCTCTGTCTCTCTCTGCCTCTGCCCCTCCCATGATGCCTGAGATTTCTGTCCTTCGTGGTCCCACAGTTGTTCAGTCCCAAAGAAACACACAGACATCTACATTAATCATAAACTGGTCAGCCTATTAGCTCAGGCTTCTTATTAACTCTTACATTCTACATTAACCCATAATTCTTGGCTGTGTTAGCCATGAGGCTTGGTACCTTTTATCAGTGAGGCATTCTCATCTTGCTTCCTCTGCTTCTAGATGATGACTATGTTTTCTCTCTATCTTTTCTGGCCTGGCTACATTCTGTTAAGCCATTGGCCAAAAGCAGTTTCTTTATTCATTAACCAATAAAAGCAACACATAGACAGAAGGACCTCCCACACGACTCCCACACTTAAAAA
>NC_022018.1:2880840-2892191 GCF_000317375.1 Microtus ochrogaster | reverse complement strand
ATATTCATCAGTATGGCTATAGGATAGGGTCAAACAATGACTTCTAGAATTTTGCATGCAAATGGATGGAAATAGAAAACACTATCCTGAGTGAGGTATCCCAGACCCAAAAAGAGGAACATGGGATGTACTCACTCACAATTGGTTTCTAGCCACAAATAATGGTCATTGAGTCTATAATCTGGGATCCTAAAGAAGCTAAATAAGAAGGTGAACCGAAAGAAAAACATATAGTTGTTAACCTGGGTATGGGAAGTAGACAAGATTGCAGGGCAAAAAATTGGGGACTTGGGAGTGGGGTGGGACGGGGGTAAGGGGAGATGGGGAGAGAAAAGTAAGAAAGGGAGAATGGGGGGGAACTTGGGGAAACGGGATGATTGGGAGAAAGGAAGGTTGGATAGAGGAGCAGGGAATCACATAACTTAATTAAGGGAGCCATTTTAGGGTTGGCAAGAGACTTGGACCTAGAGGGGCTCCCAGGTGCCCAGGGCAATGTCCCCAGTTAGCTCCTTGGGCAGCTGAGGATAGGGAACCTGAAATGACTCTGGGCTTTTTTATCACAGGCAGTTGAGTTCAGTCCTGGCTGCCTCAGCAAGACTGACAATCATGGAAAATCTCAATCAAAACCCCAATCCCCCTGCTTCTCCCAGCCTGTGGGTGGTATCGACACCGGGTCCACAGCACTGCCCTCTACCCTGCTCCATCCATCATCATGGTCAGAACTACAGTATCCATGGTGACAGCGTTCCACACTCTGGTATGGTATGTAATTCTCCACAGACACAGACTGCCACCTTGATTGTGTCATTGTGCTGCCACTTCAAAAAGTTAAGTGTGTTTATCCAGTGTTTCTTTCCCCTCAATTCTGTTTTTGTTTTGCTTTTTAAAAAAAAAATAAATCTTTTTTGTTCCAAACCTTGCCTGCTTCCTTTTTCAGAGGCACTGCTTGCCCTTGCCCCAACATTACCGCTAACCATCTCTCCTTCATTCTCCTGAAACTTAAAACCAGCAAAATTAGTTTCAGGTCAGCTTCATTTGCCCCAGGTGCTGCTCAGATCATTTTCACTCCCTGGTTCAAAAGCTGCATTCAGTGAAAGAATAACTGTCAGCATGCAGAAGATAACAGGGATGTCCTTTCTAACCCAGGCTGATCTCAGACCACTGCTCCATTTCCTGTCCCCTAGGTCAATCTGTGCCCTATGTCTCATCTAAAATGGATCCCCCACCCAGCTCTAGCTCTTGGTGTTTTTTTTTGTTTTGTTTTTTTGTTTTGGTTTTTGCTTTTCAAGTCAGGGTGTAACAGTCCTAGCTATCCTGGAACTAGCTCTTGTAGACCTGGCTGGCCTCAAACTCACAGAGATCCGCCTGTCTCTGCCTCCCGAGTGCTGGGATTAAAGGTATGTGCCATTATCGCCCAACCTATCTCTTGTTCTTACTTATGCAAAGCCGCCCCCTTTCAAGACTTCTCAGCCTTAGCTGCTCTCCTCTGCTCAGCTGTGCTCCCACTTCTCCTACAGAGCTCCTTGATGCTCTTATAAATTATTCCCACCCCTTGGGAATCTTGAGCCTTTGTCTTCCTTCAGAAAGAGGCATGCTGAGGACACCAACTGTCTCATTCATATTTATGCTGGCAGTGCTACCTCATGTTGCAGCTTGTTCAGAGAGCTCTAGAAACAGCCTGGATATTGGATGAAAAGCATGACTTGTTGGTTTGTTGTTAGAGGAGGGCACACATGCCCTTTGATTCAGAGCCAGCCATAATGGAAAGACCATAAAGGGGGAACGGAAACTGAGGGTTCTTCCTTCAGGTGCAGGCTCCCTTTAATACTGAGTGCTATAATTTGGTTCAGCTGATCCTTCAGTATAAACAGCAGAGCTCCAGATTTGCCATCAGACATAGTGATTTATACCAGTTCCCAGGGTGGCAGCTGCTCCACCAGTGCCTCTTCCTCCCAAGAGGCATCAGATGGGTCAAATGTCCAATAAAACTTTAATGCTGAGCTGAAGGACCACAGAATGGTATGGAAACATTAGTTTTTAGCAAAAATATCGAGGGGGCATGATTAGGGCATGCGGAGGAGACCTGTTGTCATCTGTGGTATACGTCTGTCAAAAAAAAAGTCAGACGAGTTCACTTTGCTTTATAACAACCAGCAACAGACACTGCCAAAATGGAATCAAAACAGTAAAATGACTCTCTCAATAAGAGCTTTTCACCCTTCTAGAAAACAAGGGACAAAACAACTATACAAAGACTCAACACAGTAATTTTTAAAACCTACTTTTTTTCATGTGTCTTTATTATGTCATTATTTACTGTTTTCTACCCCCCAATTTATAATTCTCCACACTCCAATCTTTCCCTAATACTCCAGCCAGCATGTCCTTTAATTCTTTCTCTACAGGAGCAGCAAGGGAAGGCAGGAGCCATTTCCGCCCAGTCCAGTCTCAGACATATGTTTCAGGTATGAAACGTTCTGCCACTGAGTCACATCCTGGTCTTGTTTCCTCACCACAGCAAGCTTTGGTAAGTGGTGATTATGTTACCAATTAGCAAAACCTGAGGACTATAGAGGGTATATAAGGAGAATCACAGTGTAATAGAACATAAATTCAAGTCCTGGTGTTTCTTCTTTTCTTACCAGTCATGTAGCTTTAAGCAATAAAAATCCTTGCCCCTAAACCAAGATACTACAAGTATTTATTTCCTGAAGTTGTTACAAATATTAAAGAATCTGTTAAGTGCTTATAAAAGTGTTAGCCATGGCAAGCTCTTCATGAAAATGTTTTAAAGTAAACAGAAAATATAATCAACTACTAAATACTTGAAGATCACATGAATCAATAGCACAATATAGATTTTGGTTTTGGAGGGGAGGCTGGGGATCAAACCCAAGGTCTGATTTATGCCAGACAAGTTCTCTGTTCCTGAGCCAGAATCCTAAGCCTTAGAGTACGGACTTCAACCCACTCCATCATCCTCAACAGAAACAATAACTATGCTTTATTTACAAAATAAAATATAAGCTATTATAATTATAATTATACACAAATTGAAGGAAGTATACCATCATCTGTCTTTGAGAAAAATGTCAATCATACATTGAGCTGTTTCCCACAAAGTTCTGATGCTGAAATCTTAACTCAGAGCCTCTTAGAGCAGGATATTTATAGTGTGTTATGGTTTAAGTGTGAACTATCCTCCAGGGGCAGACATGTTCAGTGCGGGATCACTTTCTTAGGAGGTTCTGAGACTTTAGGAGTAGGGTCTAACTAGAGCAAGCAGAGCACTGAGGATGGGTTCTTGGATGTCTATTACTTGTGGGTCTTTCCTGGAGCACTCTTGGCTTCCTTTTTGCCATCAGAAAGCATCTCTCTTCTGTTACATGTTCCTGCCAGCATGATATTCTTCTGCCCAGGCACCTGGGACCAAGGCCATGAGCTGAACCCTCTGAAATCATGAACCAGAGTAAATCTTTGCAGTCTTACATTGTTTGTGGCAGGCATCCAGACACAGAGCTGATAAGAATAACAACCATATACAGTTTGGTCATCAAGTTCAAGTGAGTCATGGGTCCCAGAAAAATGGAGAACATTGAGAAAAGAGGCAATCTGAACACCAGGGACATATATTAAAAGAAGACACTATCAAGACAAGAGGAAGAAATGACCACTCAGAGGCAAACTAGAAAGGCCCAATGAGACTCCCCACTCTTGGCCTTCAGAAGGAACCAGTCCTAGTTTCTCATTGCTTTTATACTTCCAGTTTTTAACGAAAATGAGACCATCACCCGAATTCACAGTGTGTTCTTATGGTAGCTCTAGAGAATATAATCTATGAGCACAAACAACATTGAAAACAAAACCTAGGACAGTTAGATCCTGAAGCCTGTTTAAAGGTTCTTGTGTGGGTGCCTGTGTTAGGTGGCTAAAGCTGCTATAGCAAATGATCCCATGGTTTAAATAACAAAAATGTACTGGCTTAAAGTGGGGGCCAATGAAATTTAGGGCCAGTGTGCTTGAGATTTGCACATTCCACAAGGAGCCTCCCTTCTCTGCCTTCACAGGGTAGACTGGAAAGGAGCTCTTGGTGATGGGGGACTCTTTTATGAAGGTGCTAATTTCATTTATAAGGGCTCTAGTCCCACAACCGTCACCTCCCACAAACACCACTTTCTAATTTCAGCACTGGGGATTATAATTTTTACCTATGAAGTAGAAGGGAACAAGAACAGATCAAAGTAGGCCATGTCAGCCAGCAAATGCGCTTAAGAGCAGCAAGGATGAGAAGAAAGTTGGGTTTCAGGTGATGGGCTAATGAGGGGCATATACAAACAGAATCATCTCTGTTCCAGACAGGAAGCAGAACACAATCATGACGATATGCTGAGGGGCCCTGGGAGAAGAGGTATAAAGAGATTTTTCTCCTTGAGAGAGTAGCAATTGCTCAGATGAGTTAATGCCCTTTCAGATGACCTGGAAAAGCCTGTGCTTTCCTCTTGAGTTGTTCAGGCAGCAACAAAACAAGAAGCTAGCAGCGGCCAAGACCCTGCAGAGAGGCACAATGGGCTCAGAAATTCCTCTGAGCTCCTGCTGTCCTCTCCCTGACTACCCTCCTGGGCAGAATCTACTGGCTTCACAGAGTCAACCTGACTAGAAACCTCCTGTTCTTAGTAAAGTGACGACTTCCTGTGGGTGGCTCTAACCTGGAAAGGACATTTTCCTGCTGTTGGAGTTTAGTAACGTGGTGTTTATTGCACAGACTCATTGACCCCCTCTAAACATAGCATCTATGACTCAAGCTGTGTGCGGGAGCTGTCAAAATGCACATAACATATTTACTCCTTTTAATGCTCCATGATCAGATAACACGCATCTCCCAAATCCAATAAAATCAAATAGAAAAAGAATGGAATCATCGAGCCCCTAAGTTTCACTTCTAGGTATAATTGTCTCTTTAATTGTCTCCCTTATTTCCTGGAGAGCTGCGGTCACATTTTCTGCACAAAGAGACTGATCGTGTATTACTCAGCTGCAGCGCATATACAGAGCCAGGTTCAAAGCAGGTGTGCATCAACCAAACACAGGCCTTTCTGCCCCCTCCTATTGTCTCTGTTGACCTATCGCATTCGGAGGACTACCTTTCTCATCATGGAACATTGTAGAAGGAATTATGAGAACAGCTTGAATGTGCTTTGAAAACAAAACAAGTTGTACTACTTCCTTTGTAAACAGTGCCTACATAAAGCAAAGCACCACATTCAACATGATAAATACAATTTCCAATGGTCAATAATGCGTCAGCAAAGCTAGAGGACAGCAAAAGAGATAATGGTTTTCTTCAGTGGTTGAGAAATATAAACTAGAGAAAGAGAAGAAGGAAGGAGAGAAAACACAGAGAGGATATGGGGGATTAGAAGGATGACAACAGACGCCCACAAAACCCCAACTCCATCCTGCTGGCCTTAGCCCCATCAGGCTGATTATAAAGCTGGATCCATGGCTAAAGCAGATGTTCTGGGTCAGGACTGCCACCTGATTCACTGTTGGGTTTCAACACTGGCTTCTAATGGTGGGCCTGCCTCATAAGCACTAAGTGCTTCTCTTCCATTTTTTCTTTTGTGGATGCTTTCAGGATAAAAATCAAATCATGTCACTCTAGTTCACTGCCTCTGATCTAACACTGTGCTGTCCCCCAATCCCATTTAAAGGGTCTACTTGGTCTATAAGCATCTGTCTAGTCTTCAGCCTGCTTCCCTTTCCCTGACTCCTGCACTCAAGACATGCTGGTTGGTTCCGGGGCTACTGATAGAATATACTTTGGAACCTTTGCCCTTTCATCCATATTACCTAGAATACTACAATCCTTCCTATAAACAAGCCACACAATCAATCCTTTCTCCTCCTTTCTCTCCCTTCCCCTCCTTTCTCTCCCTTCCCCTTCCCTCTCCATCCATTCAGGATCCTGATCAAATGCCACCTGGGCAGAGAATCCCTTTTTGGTATCCCCAGTTCCTCACTCTGTTCTTAATTTATGCCCTACTTTGAATGTATCACCTTCAAGTTCATGTGTTAAACTTAGTTCTCAACACAACAGTTCTAAGGAGTAAAGCTTCGTGGTGTGATCAAGTAAGGAGATTGATTATTGTGGGATTTGTGCTTTTCCAAAAGGGCTTGAGGAAGCCTGTTGTCCCTGTTCTCCCCTTTGTCCCTCATGCCACATGAAGACACAGCAAGAAGGTGCCATTCATGAAGAAGAGCTTGAGACTTTAGACACTGAATCTGCTAGCACCTTGGCCTTCCCCAAACTGTAAGAACTAAACTGCCACTCTGTATAGACTCTTCAGACTTTGCTGTGTTGTTACAGCTGCAGGAGCAGACCAACACAATATGGGGGTTTTGTTGTTTTGCTATTGGTTGGTGCTCTGTTTTGTTCCCTTGATACAGGGTCTCACTACGCAAACCAGAGAGGCCTTAAACACATTACAGGCATGAGCCACCATGACCAACATGAAGTTTTTCATCATTTACTGCTGCTATGTTACATTATAGATGCATCAACTTCTGTATAACCTTTTCCCTCCAATTAGATGATAGTCCTTCCGAGGACAGGCACTTATTCCTGGTTGCTAGAAGTGAAGGAAAACAGAACAGGAAGAAAGAAAGGAAGAAAAGATCTATCTTCATTTCAGTCAAGAATCAAACAAGGCATCTTACCTTATGCAGAGAACAGCAGAAGTTGCATAGATAAATAATCAAGTTCCTTTATAACTTATTTAAAATAGGTAATCGCCCAAGATCCTGGTTTACAGCAGGATCATCTGAGGAGATACTCAGAACATGATTTGAAGGTGGTAGTGGGTTTGGGCGATGGAAGCATCCAGAGGAAAGCAACTAAGGATGACTGAAGTAAGCGAGCAGGTATCCGAGTACGCCTTGAAGGGATTGACCCACGTCACCCCAAAGTCACTTTGGCATTAAGATTATTTTGAGCTGAAACCAAATAAAACCCAATCAGAAGAGATCTCTGTCATCCCGTCATTTGAACACCACCAGGACCCAGGCCACTGACTGATTCCTGGTTCCTCCCCTCACTCCCTCCTATCCCTGGAACTGGAGAGCAATCCTAGTCATTGGCTATGACAAGTTGGCACTGAGAACGCAAACGGACACCTAGCTAAGACACCCCTCACCTTCCATTAGGCTCCCCATGTGTTTCCAAGGGACCACTTTACAATGCATCCTATCTTAAAGTTCAAGTCTACTTGCTTTGCGAAAAAGAGCATCTAAGCTCCTAAGTATATCACTTTTTGTGTTTTATGTTTTCTTGGGAGTGTTGTGCACGAACACATATATTCACATGTATGTGAGCAAATGCATGTGGGGACCTGAGGTTGATATCACATGTTTTCCTCAATCACTCTCGAGGTGGCTTGTGTAGACATGCAGCTCACTGTGGGGCTCCTCTGTCTCTGCTGACCTTGTGCTTGGTTTACAAGTGCACCTTGCTTGTCTGGCATTTACCTGGTTGCTGATTGCCAGTAATCTAAATGCTGGTCCTCATAACTGCATGGCAAGGGCTTTACCAGTATAGATGCTTTACATCTCTCAAGCCCAAGTTGTGCTTCCTTTTGGTGAATTCCTCTTCTTCCCTATTCATCTGTGTTTTGTTAATTTAACTCAGAGACCATTCTCCACTAACCTCAGAAGGTAAAGAAGGTTTTCCTCTCTGACTCACCATTTTACCACCAATTCACATGCCCTTCTAGTTAGTTTTATCCAGTGCTTGGCCTTTGGGGGGTGGGGAGTGTGTTACTGGGATTCAGAAACCCAAGTCAGGCCCGGCATCATTCTCTCTTCTTGTTGCCTGCTGATTCAGATGTAGAACTCTCAGCTACTTCTCTAGTACCTCATCCTGCCATGATGATAATGGACTAATCTTCTGAACTTTAAGCCAGCCCCAATTAAATGTTTTCCTTTATAAGAGTTGCTGTGGTCATGGTATCTTGAAAAACAACAACAATGATGACAACAAACTAATATGGTTGAAGATGCTGTGGTAGAGACATTTTTTGCTTACTAACTCCGTTTTCCTCCTTGGGGCTACAGATGTTAAGTTGTTTTAGCTTTCCTTGTAGCGAAGTTTAGTCCAAATGACTGGAATTTAGCCACCCACCATCTGAAATTGCTACCCACCATCTTTCAGCCTGGCAACAGAAGAGCAGGAACTGTTCCTTTGTCCTGTCCCTTCTCTTAAGGCAGCTCTGAAGACTGGGTGTTAAACATGGAGGGGTCAGAAGACAAAGCCTGCAACACCAAGCACCACTTAGAGAAGAGTCACTCAGAAAGGAAGTTTTACGAGTTTGCATTCCCACCAGCAATGGATGAGTATACCCCTTTCTCCACACCCTCTCCAGCAAAGGCTATCATTGGTGTTTTTCATTTTAGCCATTCTGACAGGTGTGAGATGGTATCTTAAAGTTGTCTTGATTTGCATTTCCCTGATCGCTAAGGAAGTTGAGCATGACCTTAAGTGTCTTTTGGCCATTTGAAGTTCTTCCGTTGAGAATTCTCTGTTCAGCTCAGTGCCCCATTTTATAATTGGGTTGATTAGCCTTTTACGGTCTAGTTTCTTGAGTTCTTCTTTGGAAAGCAGTGTGGCGGTTCCTCAGGAAATTCGGGATCAACCTACCCCTGGACCCAGCAATACCACTCTTGGGAATATACCCAAGAGAGGCCCCATCATACAACAAAAGTATATGCTCAACTATGTTCATAGCAGCATTGTTTGTAATAGCCAGAACCTGGAAACAACCTAGATGCCCTTCAATGGAAGAATGGATGAAGAAAGTATGGAATATATACATATTAGAGTATTACTCAGCAATAAAAAACAAGGAATTCTTGAAGTTTGCGTACAAATGGATGGAAATAGAAAACACTATCCTGAGTGAGGTAAGCCAGACCCAAAAAGAGGAACATGGGATGTACTCACTCATATTTGGTTTCTAGCCATAAATAAAGGACAGTGAGCTTATAATTCACGATCCTAGAGAAGCTAAATTAGAAGGTGAATCCAAAGACAAACATATAGGCATCCTCCTGAATATTAACCTTCATCAGGCGATGAAAGGAGACAGAGACCCACATTGGAGCACTGGACAGAAATCTCAAGGTCCAAATCAGGAGCAGAAGGAGGGGGAGCATGAGCAAGGAACTCAGGACCGCGAGGGGTACACCCACACACTGAGACAATGGGGATGATCTTTCGGGAATTCACCAAGACCAGCTAGCCTGGGTCTGAAAAAGCATGGGATAAAACCGGACTTACATAGCAGACAATGAGGACTACTGAGAACTCAAGAACAATGGCAATGGGTTTTTGATCCTACTGCACGTACTGGCTTTGGGGGAGCCTAGGCAGTTTGGATGCTCAACTTACTAAACCTGGATGGAGGTGGGCGGTCCTTGGACTTCTCACAGGTCAGGGAACCCTGATTGCTCTTCAAGCTGATGAGGGAGAGGGACTTGATCGGGGGAGGGGGAGGGAAATGGGAAGCGGTGGTGGGGAGGAGGCAGAAATCCTTAATAAATAAATAAATTTAAAAAAAAGAAAAAAAAAGAAAGGAAGTTTTACTGGGACAGACCAGTGAGCATCTAGAATTGTTACCACAAACAATATTACATGTCCCAGAGTACATGTCTCCTTAAAATTCATATACAAACCATTTAAATGTCATATTGTGTAAACATTACTTTACAAAGGAACATTCTGCAGTTGCTTCTACCCCTTTGTGGACGTTAATAGAGATACTAGGCTGTCCAAATCATTTCTAAAAGACACTTCCATCCAACTTGTTGAGACTATTGCTTGTTTGAATAATGTTGAGTTTACCATAATACTCGGTGTTTACCATTGTGAGCCCATATTCCCAGAAATGAATGCTAAATCTCTACTTAAGTGTTTTAGATAAATTTGGCAGGTGACTTACATAAACACATGAAAGCAAGATTGATTGAGATCGTTTAGCCAATGGCATCTTTGGTAAACAGCACACAGTAACTAAGACTATGTTCTCCTTTTACCACTAGGGACTGGTGAGGGTTCAAGAGTAGGCTAACTCTCTCTTTTCTAAAGAACACCTTTCATGGGGGAAAAAGAACCTCATCTTATATTCAGGCATGTGTGTTAATCTTTGGCAAATTCCTGTTTCTGAACATTTACTTCTCCACATTCTCTTTCTAAAGTGCAGATGGAAAAAATAAACATGATTTATTTTTGTTCAGTTGTATAAGCTCATTTGGGTTGTACATCCATGTGGAGAGGGAACTTAGGAACACTGTGTATATATGAGAATCTCTGCTTCTTTTCTTCATGTTTTGAGGTTTAAAGAAGTCAGCTATATTATATATGCAAAAGCACTTTTAATTATGGAGCACATATAATTAAAGGGTAATTCACAAACAAGTCCAAGAATCAATAAGTCCTAAGTGCTTTCTTATGTTTAACAAACCTGTCAGTAGAGAGCAGGAGAGAGAATATGACAATAGGAAGGCTAATGGGTGTAGTTTTGGCTCTTTGAGAAGTTTTGAACGTGCTTTTCACTTAAGAAAAACAAAAATGCTGTTCTCAGATTTGCACCACAAGACAAAATCATGCGAGAAGGCTCAAGTTTATACTTTCCTGTCAAAACTGATGTGTTGCCAAAGTATACTTGAAATGACTTCTAAGATTTTACTGAAAATTGAAATTAAACATAAGTTTCTAAACTCTCACATAGAAAAGTGCTTACCAGACAACTAACGATACTGTTCATAAAATATAAGTAAATTCATTATCTGTCTTATTTATCTTTCAAAGTAGGTCATGCATACCTAGTAATATTTATCTGTTAAAACAGTCTCAGGCCTGCATAGTGGTGTGACCTTTAATCCTATCACGTGGGAGGCAGAGACAGATGAAGCATTGTGAGTTTGAAGTCAGCCTAGTCTACATGAAGAGTTTCAAATCAGTCAAAACTAGACAATAAGACCTTGCCTCGAAAGCTAAATGACTAAATATTCTTTATAGAAGTTATAATGGTTACTTACGAAGTCCTCACTTTATTAAACTTACACTGTTTAAAACTTATCTAAACATCACTCTACACATTTGGGTAATTCTTAAGTAGTTTTCTTCCCAAGGCCAGGTCCACAGTGAACACACAAATGTTCTGAGTTCCCTGATGCCAGGAATCCCATGAGGAGAGCCACACTTTGCCAGCCTCTAATCAGATGCCAGAAATTCTGATGTGTGTGTGTGTGTGTGTGTGTGTGTGTGTGTGTGTGTGTGTGTATGCTTGCATGCACAA
>NC_022018.1:2843050-2880655 GCF_000317375.1 Microtus ochrogaster | reverse complement strand
TGGGCAGATTTTCATAGATGTTTGATAAAGTGCAGTGGCTTATTCATTGCCAGTTCAGGATGGTGCTTCTATTAGCCTCATATTTTTCTGAATATTACAGCCCATGCATGCCTGGCATATTCTATACCTATAGAATCTTTGCTAGTTGGGTTCTGGTTGGATGGCTCAATGAGGACTGTCGTGTGTGAGATATAAAGTCAAATTATTGCCCCATCTCCAGCAGAAGGGAGGCACGTAGGCACCAAGAGACAAGAGACTCCTCAGTTGCATTAGGCCAGAAGTCCTAAAGGCTGATTTAGAAACCTCTAGAAATAACTGAGACCCTTTTAGGAATACGACAAGGTGATATGACAAGGAATATGACATTATGACCGTACTAACACATCACTGACCCTTTTCTATACCCCCCATCCCCTCTTGATCACAGGGTGGAATTTTTCCAAAGCTACAACTGACCTGCAACGAACTTCTTAATCTCATGGCTGAGGGAATGTCTGCTTGTGTAGTCTTAAGACTCCATCATTTCTTTTTACTTTTAATGTAATAAATATCAAGAGATACAGTGTATAGAAACAAAAGTTTTTTTTAGGGTGTTCAGCAATTTTTAACAATATGAAGTGCTTCAAGGACCAAAAAGCTAGGGAGAAGTTTCTTTCAGTTATTTACTGAGAAACAGCCCCTGAGAGGTTCGGGAAGCTGTAACAACCAGTGTCAGTTAACAGCAGTTCCTGCATCTTGGATCTTCAAAGGCTTCTGGCACACGAGAACTGAGGTCTTCACTTGACTTTGTCCCTTCAGTCCCTTATTATTTTGTCACTTCATTTTCCCTTCCTCTCTGAAATACTTAGAATGGTCTTGTTTTCCTGAAAAATCTTGAATGGAGTTGATGTTCAAAACAGGGTACTACATTTTGTTTACCGTAAAAATCATAACATGTGGAAAACATCCGCCTAACTTCTATTACCAATTAGAAAAATCTACCCATAAGCACTGGCTTTATCTGATGCCCTACAATCTTCTTCTTTTTTACATTCTATAAAGGTTATTCTATATACAACATGCTGTATGTCTTCAGAGAAAGTTCAAAACTACAAAAGCTTTCTATGAATTCCTCCATAGTTCTTATTGACATTTGCCCTGTAACATACTTTGTACTGCCATGGTATTTGTGTTCCAAGAAACTTTAAGCTATTACATTTTAAAAAACTGATAAAATATGATAGTTTTAATTTCGGAGAAAAAAGGAGCAGAGGCTGGAAAGTGTCAAACTTTGAAACAAATACTGCGTGTAGTATTTATATAATCCTTAAATTAAAAACTTCATATAAATGCTAATTATAAACTTTAGATACATTACCTCATTACATCTAGTGCTTGGAAGAGAAAGACCTTTACTTTCTCTTTGAAATGTGAAGATTAAACCAGGGCCATATGAATGCCAGTCAAACCCTCTACCTCCGAGTTAGAGCTACAGCCCCTTCTTTTTACCAGCACCAGTGAGCACCTATGCCTTTAGGGTCTTAGATGCACTTGTCATTCTGAGACAAAGCAACACAATTCCAGCAAGGCTGCTGGGTGGTATAAATGACAGATTCTCTTCCTGTGTTCTTGCAAGATTATTCTTGACTAACAGATATTCTTAGGGCTTAACTCAATCACATCCTTTCCTTTGAACTCTGATTATGAATTAGCCAATCAACTTAGACTATGAAGTAGAGCTCCCACCAATGGGATGAGACGCCATCATCAGCCACCTTCCATGGCTGGCTTACATGCTAACAAGGTGTGAGCTATTACACATTTTTTTTTTTTTGCAAATGTACAAGCTGTCTTGCTGACAACTTTGACTTCCTTCTGGGGTTCCTTTGTGCCACACTGTGTCAGTCACTCTCTGAGGCCTCCTGGCACAATCTAGGGGCACAGTAAATGTGATATATATGAGGATGGAGCAAGTATAAAACTAAACTTTATTTCACAGCAAGCTTTTTCTTCAATAGGCAGGAGTCTGAGCTGCATTAACAATGAGAAGTATAATCTAGTAAGTACACAACAGCCATTTGTGGTCAGTGTTATCACATTCTGTGGTGTTTTTACTGTACACAGTGTGTGTAATACACCTTGGTATGAGTGGCAGCACAATGTTCCCATGTATTATCCCTCACATAATTCACATAATGCCTGGAATATGACAATATCATGGTTACAATGTCACAAGGAATCCAGCTTGTCTATAATCTTAGGGGTCCACTGTGGGACATGCAGTCTGCTGCTGACTGAACTGTTATGTGACCTGTGACTACAATTATAAAATAGAGGATAACTTCTTTTTTTAAAAATATTTATTTATGTATTATGTGTACGGCATTCCTCCCATGTGTGCCCGCATGCCTGAAGGGGGTGCCAGGTCTCATTATAGATGGCTGTGAGCCACCATGTGGTTGCTGGGAATTGAACTCAGGACCTCTGGAAGAGCAGTCAGTGCTCTTAACCACTGAGCCATCTCTTCAGCCCTAGAGGATAACTTCTAACTGCAAATGAGGTAAATTAGGATTTAACCCTGCAGGAGGGGGAAGGGGGGATGAGTGGATACCAAGGGCTCACAAGCCAGCCAGTCTAGCAGGAGTGATGAGTTCCATTTTCACCAAGAGACCTTGTCACAAGAATTAAGGGGTGGAGGTGAGGTTCCCAAAGGCAATCTCTGGCCTCCACATTCACATGTACTGGGGAACACCTGCTTACCCCACCACCACCACAAATGCTCATAACAATCTTTCTTTGGAAAGGTACAAAGATAGAAACTTAATATGATTTAATATTGACACCTTTTAAAATAAAGTAGTTTTGAATAGAAAAATGCTTCCCTACCTCAACTCAGTGTGTCTACAGAGAGCACACCTCAAGTATTATACTAAAGGGTAAAAGTGAACATGTTTTTAAAGTCTCGCTAAGGGCTTGTTAAACCAAGCATGCCATGTGTAGCCAATATCACATTACCAGCTCGATCCAGTGCACTTAGATGAGATAAAATTCAACCTGAGCAAGGATTTCATGGTCCACACATATCTGTAACTTGACAGAAAACTTAAAATCTACAGAAAAGTTTTGAGCACTTAATAGGATTAGAAATATTGACAAATAAAAGGATATAAAAACAAGCAACATTAAAAGGAAACAGATCAAGTTAAAAGAAATCTAAAAAGTGCAAGCAGGGCTCTTTTATTTTATTTTATTGAGCTCTACATTTTTCTAGCTTCCCTCCCTCTCCCCTCCCCTCAACCCTCTCCCTCATGGCCCCCATGCTCTCAATTTACTCAGGAGATCTTGTCTTTTTCTACCTCCCATGTACATTAGATCCATGTATGACTCTCTTAGGGTCCTCATTGTTGTCTAGGTTCTCTGGGATTGTGAGTTGTAGGCTGGTTTTCTTTACCTTATGTCTAAAAGCCAGTTATGAATGAGTACATGTGATATTTATCTTTCTGGGTCTGGGTTTCCTCACTCAATATAGTGTTTTCTAGATCCATCCATTTGCCTGCAGATTTCAAGATGTCATTATTTTTTTTTCTGCTGTGTAGTACTCCATTGTGTAAATGTGTCACATTTTTCTCATCCATTCTTTGGTTGAGGGGCATTTAGGTTGTTTTCAGGTTCTGGCTAGGACAAATAATGTTGCTATGAACATAGTTGAACACATGTCCTTGTGGTACAATTGAGTATCTTTTGGGTATATACCCAAAAGTGGTATATGTACCAAAAGTGGGTTTTGAGGAAGGTTGTTTCCTAATTTTCTGAGAAATTATCATATTGAAATCCAAAGGGGCTGTACCAATTTGCACTCCCACCAGCAACACAGAAGTGTCCCCTTTACCCCACATAAATTATCATCAGTGTTTGTGATCTTGGACATTCTTACAGATGTAAGATGGAATCTTAGAGTTTTGATTTGCATTTTTTTTTCTGATGGTTAAGGATGTTGAGCATTTCCTTAAGTGTCTTTCAGCCATTTTAGATTCCTCTTTTGAGAGGTCTCTGTTTAGGTCTGTACTCCATTTTTTTATTGGATTATTTGTTCTTTTGATGACCAATTTCTTGAGTTCTTTGTATATTTTGGAGATCAGCCCTCTGTCTGATGTGGGGTTGGTGAAGATCTTTTCCCATTCTGTAGGCTGCTGTTTTTTCTTGTTGACTGTGTCCTTTGGCTTTTTAGGAGAGGGGGTTCTGGGAAGAAACGTGAGACTCGTGTGTGATGAGCAAATGCTCTGCCATTGAGCCACACCCAAGCCCATCTGCAAGGTTGTTGCTGTAGCTGACCTGTTCTCGTCTGAGAGAAGGCAAGCAGGATGAGCTACTCAGGAATATGCTGTTTTTATTGAGCTGCACAGACCTGGCTTGGGGCATGTGCTCTTGTGACTACAAGTCTAAGGAGGTGGTCTGAGTCAGCCAAGCAGGGGTTTATACAGGTAAAACTACAAGCTGGGCAGTTTTCCTTGATGCAGGTGCAGTGAGTAGTGACAAACTTGAAAATGTTTGAGCCTTTTACAAAAATGTGGGCTAACTGTTGAGGTTACAGAATGGCAGACGAATTATGGTTCCCCTAAAGTACTATGCATACCTAACTGACCTCAGTTTTAGCCTGAAGTTGGGTGAGGGTTTGGCAAATATGTTCTTCTCACTTCAGTTTTTATAGGAAAACTTGTAAAATACTTACGATCAAAATTAATGAAAACCATTTCTTATTCACAAATAAAATGACTCAATGCTAGAACAAAGGCATTCCCCCCAAGTTGATATAAAGACCTACCGTAATGCCCCAAACTCAGAACAGTATGTGTGAGTCTTTCTTTTTCTTTCTTACTTCTCTCTCTCTCTCTCTCCCTCTCCCTCTTTCTCTCTTTGGTTGAATTAAAAATATGGTATCTAAAATTTAAATACAATAGAAACGTACTGGAACCATTGATTCTATCCTGAAAAGTAGAGTGGGAAGAAATGCTTAAAATATTATCAGGGTTTATTTTCACATTGTAGAGATGAAGGCAGCAGTGATTGCAGCAGCAACGTAAGAAAAGGAGGCCAGAGGCCGACTACTCCTTGACATAAAAGTAACTTACGGCTGAGTAGGCATCTCAGGCTGGAGAGAGAGAAGCCATTAAATAGAAATATCCATGAAAGAAAAAGGCATTCTGTGTGAATCACTTCCTTGCCTCACAGCAAACACAAAACTAACTTTTGAGAGATTAAGGAATTAAATGCAGAAGACAAAAATTTTAAACTATTAGAAATGAAGACAGACGAATTCTTCATGAACACAGGTAGTAAACATTTCTTTCCCAAATCCCCCACGTCGGCCAGAAAGAAAAAGATACATAGGACTTGGCTGAACTGAGCACGGTAAAGAAACGAGACAAGACCAACTATGACTCAGATTTTTCATCAAATGATCAGCAAAAATAGTGAGAACAAGAATACAGAAAGTTCTTGTATCAATTCTTAGAAAACACAATTTGAATGTCAATTAGCCCAAAGTTATACACAGCAATTTCACTAGAGAAGAAAGCAAAAGTTAAAAACAAAAAAAGAAAACTGTCTTAATTCCATAGGCAACCATGAAAACACAATTTAGACCACAATCAAATTTAAAGTTTACCCTTGCTAGATAGGCAAGGAAATTAAATCTGATTAAGCGCTGTCAGTGAAGGAGAACATGAAACAAAATGAACATTTCTATCGTGGTATCATGTATACAATTTACCGAGTACTATTGTCCTAGCTTTGTTTCTGTCACTGTGACAATGTACCCCAACGAAAGCGACTTGAAGGGGGAAAGACTTTATTTGGCCTAGGAGTCCAGATTACAGCCCACCACTGTGGCCCAGCTAGACCAGCAATGGCTGTCTACCAATGGAAGGTCAAAAATCCAGTAGCTATTCAGTCTATAAGGTTGAGTGTCTCAGGTGGTCAATAGGACACAATTAAAACTAACCATCACAAGAGGTAAAGATGTGAATATATCTCACAGCAATTTTACTGTTACACAATTTTACTGTTACACAATTTTACTGTTACACAAAGTCAGCCTACAAATCCTTCTATAATAGACTGAAGAGAAGAAGGGCTGAATTAACAGTATGTCCTCAATATCCCCTTAGGTTACTTGTAGTAAGATAAGACATAACCTTAGAACAGTGAGATAGCTCAGCAGATGACTGCACTTGCAACAAGCTTGATGCCCTGGCTTTTGTCCAGAGACCCACATATTACAAAGAGAGAACCAAGCCCTGGAAGCTCTCTTCTGACCTCCACACACATGACATGGTACAAACACACTCATTTATCCAGAAACATACATATACACACATACTGAGACACACACACAGAGGTGGCGGGGAAGGGAGAGAGAATAAACAAGTTTAATTTTAAAAATCAATGACATCATTGCATTATAAAACAATGATAGCAAAATATGATTACATCCAAAGTTTGAGTGTTCATGTACACATTCCCTATTACTTAGTAGATGCCATGGCTCATTTCTTCTCCAATTATATGTTAACGTAGAAAAGAATTAATTACAAACGTCAAGAAAGATCTCAGTTGCTGAAAGTTGTGTGTGCTTGGGGAGATAAAGAAATGACATCATAAGGGTGGGTGAAGCATAAAATAGTTTTCTGAAGGTGAGAGAGGTGCACAGAGCAATAGACCATTAGGTAACAGCGCACAAAGTTACTAAAGGGCAGGGATGTGTCATCAGAGCCTTTAACCTTTTGCCACAAAATGTCCTTTGTTGTTGTCATTGAATAAGTAAAAAAGATGTCCATGTAATCTAGGGGAAAGACAACAGGGAATCAGAGGACCTCCACCATCCTTCTAAGACCATAGACAGACATGATCTCCTTTGCACAGTTAACCATGGAGTTATCTGAGTCAGGCAGATAATCTAGGCAAGAATAAATGGAAAAAACTGTGGCAATTACATTGTATGTGAGTTAACACAAGATAAAGCAACTCAGAAAGCCACGAACCAGTAAACAAGTGCGGGCTTGGGGCCAGCCAAAACCACAGAGAACATTAGTTCCCACCCTCTGCTCAGCTTCTTAAACTGGAGAGGATGTTTCCATTTGATTTACTTTCCTACAGACCATTAAAAATCTCAAAACCAAAACATTGAAATCCTAATCCTTGACAACTGTTTAAACTAGAACACGACCAACAGCTATAGAACATGAAAGTATTTAGAGTAGTGTGTGTTTGCCCAGCCTCCACTTCCACGCTAGACTAAACACTAGAGCTGAAACCAGAGCTTGCGACCCATGTGGGAATCTCCTCAAGTATTTAAGAGCAAACGAAAACACTCCACGTACTTAGGGTGATGACCCATAGTCTTTTGGCATCAGTCATTCTTACTGAAAGATGGCTGGATTACTACCATGAGTGCCTCGTAGTTTATGTATCCTTAGGAGATCTGTGAAGACGCTGAAAACACAAACCAAGCTGTGGCAATATAAGATGACTGTGCCCCTGAAGAAAGCCCATAGATGTATCATATGTACAAAGGTCTTTGGGATACAGAACACAAAAGAAATCAGCAGTAACACGGTTTCTGAAACAAGAGCGTCATTTCTGGGCTGCTAGGGTGTGAATTTTCCAACCAAGAAAACAGAACATACATTTCCTGGGACTGTAAAAGTTAAGTATCTATTTTATTTTATTTTATTTTATTATTTTGAGATAGGGTCTCACTGTGCACCTCTGGCTGGCCTGGAACTTGCTGTATAGAACATGCTAGTCTTAAGCTCACAGAGATCTGCCTGGTTCTGCCTCATAAGAACATGTGCTACCATGCCTAGTTTTATTTATTTTTATTTTATGTGTATGAGTGTTTTGTCTACATGTATGAATATGCTGCATCAAGTACATGCCTGGTATCCATAGAAATCAGAAGGGGATAATGAACCCTCTAGAAAAGAAGTCAAAGGGTTGTGAGCATCATGTAGATTCCGGAACCTAAATTTGGGTCCTTGGGAAGAACACCACATCTATCTATATATCTATGTATAAAGGACCAAGTCTAAAACATGAGCTCCATAGATAAGGAGAGAATCTCCTCCTACAAGTTGTCTTCTGACCTCCACATATGCACTGTGGCAGGCACATATTCCTCTTGGCAACGCACACATTCTAGCACTCACCTTATTTTTCCCTTAAGTTGCTTTGTGTGTTTTAGACTTGGTAGCAATCACCTTTATCTACTGAGCTGTGTTGCTGATGCTATTCTAGTAATAAAGAAATCAAGGTGAATGTGGCTTGGGGGGCAGGGGAAAAGGTCCTTTATATTACAGGGAGGCCTTGAACTTGCTCTGTAGCCAAAGAGGATGCTGAAGTCTTGATCTTCCTGCCCTCCCCTCCAGAGTGATGAGATTATAGCCATGTGCACCACACCTGGTTTAGGTGTTGTTGGGATGGCACCCAGGGCTTCACGACTGCTGAACAAGGACTCTATCAACAGAGTCATTGCCACAGCACATTCTCAGGTGAAACGGAGGAGCTGAATTTGATGGATTGCACATGATCACATGGCTATGTTAAATTTGCTCTTAGATCACAGCCAAGGGTTAATCATTTTACCGCCCCTAGACTACCATGCAGCACCACAATGTGGGCACTTCTGGCAGGTGTAATCCATAAACCACACTGATACAGCACATAGAGACCTTGATCTACTCGAAGGAGGTCCCTTCCATTCTGTTCATCTGTCATATGACCTATCACATAACGAATGAAGTCGGGAGCCAGATGCTCAGGGCTAGCAAGCAATCCACTGCCTGGCTATTATCACATCCCTTGTTCTGTTAGTCATTACCAAGGATCTCCCTTTAGTTGGATTGACCTTGTGTGTGACTCTGGATTTCTCTAAAAGAGCCGGCAACAACTTTTGTGTAAGGAGTCTTGGTTTCCTTGCAGGAAACAGGTGATTCTGTAAAATTTTCCTTAAGGATGACAACAGCTCTTTTTGGGAAGAAAGGCAATAACTAAAAATCCAGAGAATGCAACTTTAATACTAAGGGCTAGACTGTCTACATTCTTGTCTAGCTTCTTCCCCACCCACTTCCTCCTGTGTCTAGGGAGGGCATGATGACCATGGGTTGGACCTCAAATATACAAGAATTGACATTAAAAAAATAATGTATGGTTACTTGGCAAATAAGTATCAGTACAAAGAATATTTGGTAGGAAATCTTGGGAATATAAATAATTTTGATACTTAATGGTGTGGTTCATCCTCTTCTAAAAGCCAGGCTTGGTTTTCCTAAAGCCATGAATATTTCTTTTAAAATCATCATGACAGTACTTTCCCAGCCTCCTTTATGACATTTCTCTTCTCGTAATAGTCAGTGGTGAAACAGATTTTCATTTTGATGTGCAATAATTTTAGACTTTCTCTCATCTTATTTTCTTTAGAGACAGATAACAATGAAATGTCTTCAAATCACTTCCTTATAAATTTCAATCTTCTCGCCCTTACATACTGATATTCTTTTTTCTGCATTCCTTATATAATTCCCATGGAGCTGGTCTCATTTCCATCTCGCTACAGAAGTCCCAGCACTGTAGCTTCATGCGCTTGCCTCTATCTCCCTCTGACCAAGAATAGACTGTGCATATGCTCTGATCTCTTTCTTTAACAACTCACTACATGAGAAAATTTAGCACAAGATGTTTGTTTAAAATGTGACGATGGAGGCTGGAGAGATGCCTCTGACGGGGAAGGCACCTGCTTCCAACTCTGACGACATGACTTTGATTTCCAAGACTCACAAGATGGAAGGAGAGATCTCTCACAAGTTGTCTTTGGACGTTTACACAAGCACCACAGTACATACATATATACAGTGCACTTGCCCCGTGCAGGCAGGCACACGCATGCATGCGCACACACACATAGTATATTTTTACAGTGTAAAAATGTGATTATTTCATGTTAGCCTCATATATTTTAGTAAAATCATATTCTGCTTGCAAACTCCATTTGTACTACCTACAGTCAAAGGAAGAAAAAAACCACGGTGCTGGTTTTACTTTGGAAATTATTTTGATGGCTGCTCTGTTTTGTTTTCAACTTTATCATTAAACAACAGAGTATTTAGTCAGAAGGAAGTGAAGTCACTGGCTAGGGGAAAAGAGCTTAGGAGTTCTTACAATAGTTTTGCCAGTTAGGAGCTCAGTGACCTTGGGCAAGATTGTTTAACGTCACAATTTCTTCATTTATAGCTTGGGACTGCTCTAGAGTCTGTCTTCCCCCAATGAAGTAGTTACACAGACCAAGGGAAGTTAGTTACTCAGGGAGAAGTTAGACACAGAGATTTTGCATTAGAGTACACTGTAATTGTTACCTGCTGGCGACTCAGCTGGTGAAGTGCTTGTTGCAAACATTAAGACCCAACCCAGTTCAGGTCCCCTATACCATGTAAAAAGTTGGCTGCGTCTGTAAAATAACTACAGCTCTAGGGAGGCAGAAGCAGGAGGATTCGAGAAGCTCCATTGACAATCAATCTAGCTTTATTAGTTAGCAGCAGGTACCATTGGGAGACAGTCTCAGAAAATCTCAAACAGAAACCAAAGGTGGACAGTGTTCTGAGGGAGGATATCATGGTTGAACTCTGTCTGCCTTCTGTGTGAATGGTGTGCTCATGAACCTGCACACACAAACACCAACACCCCCCCCACACACACACACACCACACACACACACACACACACACACACACAAGTTCAGGGAGCAAAAACAACACTTCAATTGAAGACAAACTCAAAATTAAGTGAAGTTTAGCATTAAATAAAAAATAGTCTGCATTGCCTCTGCATTTAGCAGCCCTCTTGCTCCCCTTATAGAAGCACATGGCTGAGCAGCAAAGCCTGTGTCTCCACAGAAAAGTTCACACGACAGTGGGGCCATCCTTAACCCAGACTGTCCTGTGGGCCTTCTTCAGCACGGTAGTACTGAGGCCTAGCTGACCCTAGAGCACTTGGTCTGTAACAAGGCTGTCAACTTCATGCTTGTCACATCACTTAGTAGAAATGCATTATGAGCTTCTTGAAAGAAGAAGCCACATCTAACCTAGACTCCCCCCTGCTCTTCTCAGCACAATACTACCTGTCCAGTGGTGGTTAATCAGTCTACTCTATCACAGCTCTGGTACTCTTTACTCAGCTGTGGTGGGACAAAACTCGGGAGAACAAAGAGGAGACTCCACTCAGCTCTGCATAGGGTCTTCATGTTGACCCCTGTTCATATCTGGAAGGGGAGGAACAAGGGAATGAGGGTGTATTTATAGCTCTGTTTACAACAATACAGCAAAGACATTAGGCTACAGCTCTTTAAGAGATTGAGAGGAAAAGGCTTGAGCCGCAAAGTTTATAATTCTCATTCCCCAATCCATTTATGGTTTTGAAATGGCAAGAAGTCTCTATTATGGTAACAGTCCTTACAAGGATTCTTAATCCAGGATACAGATGATTTTGCTTTGCTTGTATACATATGTTGTGGATGTGTGTGTGTGTGTGTGTGTGTGTGTGTGTGTGTGTGTGTGAGTGTGTTTGCTTGCCTGTGTTCAAATGTATATTGACAACATATAGAGAGTGTGCAGGATTGTATATGTATGTGTAAAGGCCTTAGGTGGACTTGGTCCTTTTCCCTCACTTCCTACCTTATTCATTGAGGCAGGGTCTTTTAATTAACCCAGAGACCACTGATAAAGGTAGACTACCTAACCAGTTTGTTAAGGGACTTCCCCTCTCCATCTTCATAGTGCTGGGATTACAGTCAGGCTGCCATGTCTACATCACATTAATGAGAGTGCTTGAGATCCAAACTGTGGTCACTCTTGTACAGCAAGGACTTTACCTACTGAGCCATCTCACCAGCCAGTTTTTAATACAGGAAAATTTCAGCCAGTCCTCTTGAACTTCTGTTAATAAAAGTCACCCATGCATTGCAAAGGACTTACTGTATTGCACTTTCTCTAATTAGATAAATCACTGGGTTCTTTTTAAACCATGGAACTCTTATTAGCAAGAAACTTAACACATCCTCATAGCAGAATGCCAAGTAAATATAATCCTAAAGTAGGGCAAACAGTATTTGAGTTTATTCCCAAACTATTCCAATGCCCTCAGAAAAGAACATGGATATTAAATTGCACTTGATTTCTGGGGGAGCAATCAGCTCTGTGGGGTGAAGTACAAGGCACAGCTTTAGCTGGAACTCAGTCACAGTTCAGGGAGAAAGAATACTCTGGGCATAGGAATGGATAGGGATGCAGCCTGAGCTGTCACAGTGACCCACTATTAGATCACACGTGAGTGCCCATGACAGTCATATCCCACTCAAGTCTGTAACTATCAAATGTCACAAATCTGCCTCCCAGCGCTCACCCCCAAATCAGAAACTAGTCATGCTAACAGGAGAGTGACTGGATGTAGTGCATTATAGCAGTACCCCACTCAAAGGGAACAGAGCTTTCTAACCTCTGACACATCTCCCCATTAGACACCAGGCTGAATCACGAGAGGAATCACACACACTAGTTCCTCTGCCCATCTCAAGAGGTCTAAGACAAAAGCAGGCTCGGGAATCATGTGCTTGACTTGCACAAGATCAGATAGCACTGCAGTTCTGAGAAGCAAGACTCGGGGTCATTTTACAAATGTCTTAGTTACTGTATCATTGCTGTGAAGAGGTACCATGACCAATAAAAGGATGTATTTATTTGAGGTACTTGCTTACAGATTAAGTGAGTGAGTTGATATCATCATGACCGGAAGCATGGTAGCAGGCAAGTTATGGATCAGTAGTTGAGAGCTTATATCAGATCCTCTAGCAAAGACAGAGAGAGGGAGAAACTGGACCTGGAGTAGGTTTTTAAAACATCAAAGTCCCACCCACACTGTCTCCTTGAAGAAGGCCATACTCCTAATCCTTCGTAAATGGTCCCCCACTAGGAATCCAACATTCAAATTTATGAGCCTGTGTGGGCCATTATCATTCAAACCTCCACACCATGTAATATATCAACAGATTGAGCTGCTGGTTCATGGCAGAACTGGAATTCAAATTCACATCTGTCTGAGTTGAGCTACAACAGATACCAAGCTACCTAAAATATTTTTTATCCATTTCTCTATAGGAAAAACAGCTGTGAAATCTTTGATCCCTGTACAAAGGCTTCAGCCTTGGGAAGATGGAGACAATAGTGATGCAATGAGAACATGTGGAGACAGCGGTGAGGTCATGAGAACATGCAGAGACCACAGTGAGGTCATGAGAACATGCGGAGACAGCAGTGAGGTCATGAGAACATGTAGAGGTGAGTCAGTGTGAAGGGGAGAGTGGGTAGCTCCATTCTGATGAGTGGCAGAACTAAAAGATGCCAAGACGAAGATCTGAGATACACATGTATGGGTAGAGAAATCAGAAGCAAAGTTTCAGACTCAGTAATGGCTGAAGTCTTGGGAAGCACCAGACAGCCACTGCTGAAAACTCAGGTTAGTAGGCAAACAACAGCCAAAGGAAAGGAACACAGCAGTTTCAATCTAAACCTGAGGAGTGGAGTTTCTGAATGAATGCCAGGGAGAACCCACAGACCACTGGGAAGATGGAATATCAATAGAGAAATTGCCACCATCAGATTGTGGGGCATTTTATTGTGGGTGGTGCTGCCCCTGGGTAGGTGGTCCTGGGCTGTATAAGAAAGTAAGAAGAGCAAACCTTGGAAAGAAAACCATTGATAAGCCCTACTCCATGGTTTCTCTTCTAGTGCCAGCTTCCAGGTTCCTGTTTTGGGTTCCTGCTCTGCCTTAACTCAATGATGAACCTTAATAAGGTTTGTAAGGCCAAATAAATCCTATCCTGCCCAGGTTGCTTTTGCTTACCATCTTTATCACACCAATAAAAACCTAACTAGAACACCAGGGAAGGAAAAAAGTGTGGTGACATGCTGAGAAGTCATCGCAAGCTTAATCAAAGGTCAATAAACATGGTGACAGAAAATCATCAGAGACCATCAGAAACACAGAAACCATGTTCAAGGGGTTAAAGGTTAAGTGGTAGAAGAATTAAAGAAATTGAGGCTAGAGCTTGTGTGACAAGGTTTGTAGTACAAGGAAAGTGAGAAGGAAAAAAGAAGCAGCACAGAAGAGGGACAGTGCTGTAGATCCTCAAAGATAGAGACATTTCTTCTTCCAAAGAGAGGAAGGAAGAAAGGGGAAGCATGGGCAATGGTCTGCATAGATCTGTGCGCTAGGCAGCTCCTGGCCTGCATTGGTGTGATGTTATCCTTGTGATTGTATCAGGTGACACAGTACTACCAAGGGTGACACAAGGGGAGAATGCAGACCTCCCCCTGGAGCTTGTTCTTTCTAGTTCTTAAGGTTCAAGGGATACAGCCCAAGGCCATGCACCTACTAGGTGTGATGGTTAGTGTAAACTGTCAACTTGACGGGATCTAGAATCGCCCATGAGACAAGCCTCTAAAGATACCTATAAAGCATTAACTAGAGGATGTCAGCACCTGGGCATGCCTATAAGGGAGTTGCTTCATTAGGTTAAGTGAATTGGGAAATTGCTCCTAAATGTAGGCAGTACCTTCCTTCTAGGGATGGCCTAAATATAAGGAGGTCTGAGGGTCCTTACTTTTTAACAACTGCCTTTGTAGCCTTTTGGCAAAACCATCTATTCTACTGCTACGGCTGGCCACTCTCTGCTGACAACGGAACCCAGTGACTTCAATCTGCCAACATGCACTGAAAACCAGAGTCTCTCCAGGAGCCTTTAGGATTTGAGTGCTATATTGAGACTGTTGAAGCAGCCAGCTTTGTGCACCAAGAGACTACCAGTTCTCAGCCTCTCCAGTGTGAAGACAGTCATTGTTGGACTATCCAGACCAGGAGAGGTAAACCAATCTAATAAATCCCTCGGTAGCATATGGTCACTCGATTGGCTCTGTTCCTCTACTAGGCAAACATGCCACCATTGAGTCAAACCCCCAGATTCCTCTTGATGCAACTCTGAGATTAGTATGTGAAGATGTCAACTGAAGGTGGAAGCTGCCCAGGATCTAGATCACCTTGTCACCAGCTTATCTAGTAGCTAGAGAAAGTTGCATGGTCTTGAGGGATGGGTGAGATTCTGCTAGTAGAGTAAGAATCCATGCTATATATTCTGCAAGATCACGACTGTCCAACAGTATTTAAGCTGAAAGGAATACAGGATTTAAAAAATACATTTTATGTGGTGGTTTGACTATGAAATGCCCCCATAGGCTCATGTTTTGGAACACTTGGTCTCCAGCTGGTGATGCTGTTTGAGAGAGTCATGGAACCTTTCAGAGGTAGAGTCTTGCTGTAGGAAGTCCTTGCTGGGGGTGACCTTTGAGGCCCTATAGCCTGGTCCTAATGGGATGTTCTCTGTCTGTTTCCTGAATGAGGATACAGTGGGGTCTGCCAGCTTCCTATACTTGCTGCTATGTTGCCATGTCTTCCTTGCTATGGCAGCTCTATGCCTTTTAGAACTGGAAGCCAAAACAAACCTCTTATTTACTTATTTGTTTGTTTGTTTACTTATTTATTTTACATCCTGACCACAGGTTACCCCCCCCCCTCTTCCCAATCCCTCCCCCTACTTATACCTCCCTACCTTCAGTCCTCTCTTGCTTTGATTCTGCCAAGGTCAGGACTCCTATGTGTTCAACAAAACCTGGCCTATCAAGCTGTAGTAAGACTAAGCACATTCCCTTGTGTTTAAGCTGGGCAAGGCAATCCAATGTGAGGAATAGGTTCTCAAGAGCCAGATAAATGGGAGCAGGGGCTGTCCCAAACCTCTCTTTTAAGGCTTCTTATCAAGCAACAGGAAAGAAACTAATACATTTTGTATTATTTATCATGATAGTAAACAGGAGTTATTCTTGTTGCCATCACTTTTACTGCCAACAACAGCAGACGGGAAAAGAAGAACAATAGTATTGAGATATGTGACTGTACTACCCAGCATTACACAGCTTCAGAGGCGTGTGCACACTTATTTCTCATGAAAAAGGAATTTAAGCTAACATGTCTTTGAGCAATAAACAAATCCAGAATGATGGAAATGTGCAAATACTTAGCAAACAAATTTAGTCAGCTTTCTTACTCTTAGAAATTAGACATTTTATAAAAATTAAAATTTCAGCAGTAAATAAAAGTTTCAGCTAATGGGTTTCAAAATAAGCTAAAAAAAAATCCCAGAGCAAAACAATAAAGAGAAAATTAGTGCAGGGGAACACAGTCCCTCATACATCTGATACCCAAGAACCAGATGATAATCAAGGACAGACTGAGATTTCTAGAACTCAAGGGACTGACCCTTGTTGATGCCTACAAGCCAGGGACAATAGACAAAGAGTTTCACAGCAGGGCACCCTGAGCCAAACTGGGCAACACCCAACTTGGAGGAATCACAGTTCTCAGAGCGCGGCAGAACTGAACGTGTCCACATCACACTCGACAGTAGAATACCGCTGTGCTCTGACAGCTCTGGAAACTAAACCACAAACCAGGGCCTCACCAACCCGAAGGCAAGTGGTTCTCATTATGGAATATTATACCCAGACAAACTAGTAATTAAATGTGAGGCTACAACAAAGACATTTCCAGTTGGCAAGCGCTTCAGAAACTTAACCATTTGCTCGAAAGCTCTATGTCGTCTCGCCATCCTTAGTTTCGCCAGCCTCTGGAAACTTTGCACCCCAGGCCTTGTGTGAGGTAGCCGTTGCTTCACGCTGCATTTGCTTTCTTTTTCAGGCGCAAAGCTTCATTTGTCTATCCTGGCAGGTCTAGTTTTAAACTTCTACCTTCTCCAAGGATTGTCTGTTCCAGCCATCTGGGTGCAATGCTTTCCTCTCCTGCTCACAGACCCTTCTACTCCACGAAGTACTTCCGTTCTACTTTTAAAGACGCTTCAGTAGGTAAAAGAGCTCCCTTGCCCCCTTGTTCTCCGTGGCTCTGACTCTACAGTTCCTCCTATTATATATCAACTATACCAAGTACAGCCCTGCTGATACAGTAGACACACTTACTGAAAAGAGCAGTCAAAACTAAATGCCAGTCTACTCTACCGAGAATGTCACTTCGAGACTGTGCCGCAATCTCCCCACATTCAGATTTCCCAACATAGTCTCTACCTACAGGGCAGATGGCATCGTTTTGATAAGCATGGAGGGCAAAAAAAGAACATTATTCTTTCAATAAAGAAGTGATTGTGTGATTCAATAATGTCAGTTCTAGACATATACACAAACTAGACATATGTCCTAGTTTGCTTTTTGTTGCTGTGATCAAACACCATGATAAAAACAACTCTGGGAGGGAAGGGTTTGGTAACCTATAGGTTAAATGGAAGGTTGACATTCAAGGCAGCTAGAAGCAGAAACAACAAGGGGATGGTACTTTACTGGTTTGCTCCCAGGCTTGCATTCAGCAACCTTTCCTATACAGCACAGGACTCCCTGCATAGTGATATTACCAGTCTACAGTGAGTTGGGTCTTCCTATATTAGTCAGCAATCAGACAATTCCCTACAGGCACCCGCAGGCCAATCTGATAGAGGCAATTTCAGAATTGAGGTTTCTTTTTCCCAGGTATACCAAGTTGACAACAAGACTAAGACAACATTTGATGAATTCAAATATTTCTTATCCATGAAAAAGCATGTATGCAAATGTTCAAAACAGGAGTATTCACAATGCTGAAAAATATCAACAATCCAAATGCCTCCTAATTGATGAATTTGTCAAATGTGAAATACAGATGTTTATGATATAGTCTTTGACAAAAACATGGAGATATGATAGATGCTACTGAATAAGCAATAAAAACATTAGGTAAGAGAGTGGAGACAGTCACAAATGGCCAGTTATAACCTGATTCAGTGGAAATATATTCAACACCCAGAAGAGATACCAGAGAGAAAGTTGATTGAAAGCTTTCTAGGGCAGGGGAGTTGCAAAAAAATGAGAATTAACTTAATGGGCTTGGGATTTCTTATAAAGGAAATGAAATGTCCTAAATTTGGCTGCAGTCTTGATAGTACAACTCTAAATAGGTATCAGGTTTTTCCCCATCTTATATTTTGGAGACAGGCTCTCCAAAATGTTATATGAGCAGAGTTTGTGCTCATGTCCCTCCCACATGCTAGAGTTATAGGCACGAACTACTGTGTCTAGCTATGGAATGCATTTTTTTTCACTTGTCTGTAGTTGGTTTGTTTTTTTACTCTTTGGGAGCCTGCCACCCAGATCCCAAGTAAATACACGGAGACTTATTATTACTTATGAATGCCCGACTTTAGCTTGTCTTGTCTCTAGCCTACAGTGCTTACTTAAATTACCCCGTTTTTCTTTAACTAAGTTTTGCCTCTGGGCTTTTTACCTTTCTTTATTCTACATATCTTTCTTTCCTTCTTATTCCACGGCTGGCTGCCTGGCTGTGCGGCTGCTCCCTGGTGTCCTCCTCTCCTTCTCCTTTCTCACTCCTCACTTGCCTTTCTAGATTTCTCCTCTAGATCTCTCTCTGCCTACCACTGTTCAACTCTTTATTACACCAATCAGCTGTTTTAGACAGACAAAGTAACATGGCTTCACAGAGTTAAAGTAGTATGACATAAAGGAATGAAACACATCTGTGCATTATTAAACCAATATTCCACAGTGTAAATTAATATAACGATCTTAAATTAATATTCTACAACACCTTCTCTTAATTTGCTTATTAAATGCAGAATATAAGTTATTTCTTACAGTTATTTAGGCTGAGAAGTGAGAAATTAGGTCCTCGTCAGTTGAGGACTATGAGGTTTAGTGTTGTCAGGTTGAAAAAAATCTAGAATGACTGGGGGATGGGCTTTCTGTGTGGCTTATCTGGATTACAATGATTAGAGTGGGTAAACCCACCCACTATGGGACCCTAGACTCCCTAAAATGGAGAAAGAGTGCTGAACATTAGCACAGCAGCCATCTCTCTCTGTTCCTGATGTGGTGTGATGTGACCAGATGCTTCATGCTTCTGCTCCTTGGCTTCCCCACCATGATGGTGCACCTTTGGGTTCTGAGCCAGAATGAACCCTTCTCCCTTAAGTTGCTTCTGTCAGGGTATTTTATCACAAGCACAGAAAGAATGACTAGGATGAGGGTCCTCTCTCTCTAATAACACATAGAAGAGGAACAAAGACAAGGCAAGAAAATGAAAAGGCCAAACTCTCTTCGAGGAGAAACCTACTCCTTAAAGAAAATACCTTATTTGTACAGAAGCAGCATTAATACATTCAAGAGGGTGGAGTCTTGATAACCTAAACACGTTACATTAGACCTCACCTTCCAACATTGGCACTGCGGATTCAGTTTTCACCACATGGACTTTGGGAACAAGCTTGAAGCACAGCAAGAAGAAAGTTCCAATACTAGCAACCATTGAAGAGAACTAGAGGTCACTGCAGCACCCAACTAAAAGAGCACCCTTGTCACAGTGTCACAGTTTTCAGTTTCACATCCCTTCTCTGATTCAGCCAATAAACATTTATTTGGTGTCTAGTATGCGCCAAGCTAGCTTTCAATGGGGGTTACATCTCCATACGTCACACTGTAAAGAAGAGAACCCCTTAAATCACATCACTCATCTTTAAAGCAGCCTCAAAGCCTATGAACCTTATCTAGGCAGCACGAGCAAAGGATGCCAGAATGGAACAAATCAGACATCCGGGACCAACATGGAGATAAAAGAGAAGGTCATCCACAGATAGTAAAGTCTCAAAAACTGATCTGAGCTCTGTCCACTTAATGCATACTATTTTAGCAAGGCCATGACGAAGTGGCAGGAAAATTCTGGGTTCTAGTGGCTGCGTGGCTGTATAGTCACATAACCTTCCATAAGTCACTTAATTTCAGAAGGCAGTGTTTTTAGTTTTGCCAATTGCCCTATTCCATAGGTATGATTATGGCAATTAATGGACAATGTAGTTCATCTTTATATCAGAGCAGGCCCCGAAAGCAGCTGAAGTCTATCTAGTCTAGGCATCACAGCTGCATTAATGTGATCTGTTGGCCAACTAAAACTAACAGTTTGTAATACCTTTCTATTTGAGGGGTGATAATAAAATATAGGTACAAAATGTTTGATTCTTTCAGAGCAGATATGGAAATGTTTAGATTACTTAAATCAGGTCATTAATTCGTGTGTCTTTATTTTTACTTGTTGTGACAGGGGCTCATGTATCTGGCATCCAAATCACCTTGTAGCTGAGGATGATCTTGAACTTCTGCTTCTCCTGCCTCTATTTTCTAGTTTATTAGGTGTTGGGGATTGAAGCCAGAACCTGCTAATATGCTAGGCAAGTGCTCTATTGCCTGAGCCACACCCTGCAGCTGTAATATACTCATTTTTAAATGCTAAGGCCTCATTTTGAAAAGGTCCCACAAGGGCATGATGGTAGGACGAACAAAGGAAGCTACAGAACAACAGCCTAGTGAAGAGGAAGCCCGAGCTCTAATGCTTTGCATTCTGTCTTCAAGGAGACTAGAGCTGAGACAAAGCCCACCAAGCCATGATTGGAAACAAAGGCTTAAATCCCAGTCCTTCCGCCTTTATCACAACAAATTCAAATTTCCACCCCAGATTTAGTCGTTGGAACACATCAGAGGTTTAAGGTATTGACCTACTTTGACAGACACATGGATATAAATAAACTACTTTGATCAAACATAGGAAAGGGTTTTTTTCCATGACTCTGCCTTCCTTGTTCTTTCATATTTTACAGTATTTTCATCTCGAGCAGAGAGGTTCTCAACATGTGGTTGCGACCCTTCTGGGGGTGGAATGACCGTTTCACAGGCTAGCGTATTAGGCATCCCACACCCCAGATATTTAGATTACAAGTCCTAAAAGTAGCAAAATGGCAGTGATAATGTAGCAATGGAATAATTTTATGGTTGCAGTCAGCACAGCATGAGGAACTGTATGAAGGGTTGCAGCACTAGCAAGGTCGAGGAGCTCTGCTCGAGAGTGTCTTCGGGCAGTGTGAGAAAGAACACGAACCTGACTTGACGTAGAAGTCGCACTTGGATGCATGCTAGACTTAGACCTTTCCATAGCTACGCCAGTGAGTCCCCGACTTAACAGGGCACAACCGCGGACAAAAATATACCAGTTAGATCATTAAAGATTTCCATGGCCAGGTCTATAACTCACTGTAGAAAAATGGGGATGACCCTGAAAAATGGTTTACATTTGTGAGCATCTATTAGCTGCAAATAGAAAAATCTTATTTTTGAAATGAACAGTGCTTTTTTTTTTTTTTGCCTTTTCTTTTGGTTCAGGTGCAAAAGATGGAACATAGGAAAGGGCTCTAAACTACAAGCACGTCTATGGCAGTGTTCCCTTGTGACAGATTCACGTTACCAAATGTTCATTACATGGAGTTCTTTTATGTCAGCTCCATAGTGTTTTCCAATGGTTAATTTGTGTGAAGACGTAAGTTGATAGCAACTGGGCCTCACTTTGCTTTTCAGTTTCCACGGCCAGAAAGTCCTCTCTGCGGCTGCTCTTAAGGTGTGTCTAGCAATTAAAGCTGGGAGACCTGGAGACAGCTTCCCTGCCAGCTGTTAACGCAGAAGCGCTGCTCTGCAGAAGTCAAGGTAGCTTGGTAACCACTGCAGCAGCTGTGCTAGAGGCCATATCGCACAAGGTCTGTCCACGCATCCAAGCCATGCCACCATTCCCATAGCAACAGACGTAGACTTCCCTCCTCCTAGGGATGCGGCAGCCAGCAGAAACACTGGATCCTGTCCTGGTTTTCCCAGCAAGATCAGTGTCGCGCTTACTCCTTTTCATAGCAGTCATTTTGTTCCCCAAAAGGCAACCAATAACCATGTTGGAATACGTCCACTCAAAAGTTACAAACCAAGATACCTTCAACTTAAACAACAATCTATGCTTTCAAATTTGCTATTATTCAAGTGACTGCAGGGGCTAATAGAATTCCAATTGTCCCAGTAATGACTTTTGCCCTCGTTTAATAGCCTAAGTGAAATCCAGCCAGAGATCAAGTTTTTACAGATTGATCTCAGAACTGATTTGCAGTTTCTCCTCTGTGAGCAAGCACGCACTTCCTCATCATGGAACAAAGGAGGAAAACTTTCCAGGGGGAGGCTTCGTTTAATCAACGAAACCCTCGTTGCTTTATTTCTCAAAAGCAGCATAAATAAACACATAAGGAGATAGCATTATAAAACACCTATGAGGTAAACTTTAGGAGAACACTTGTTTTAGGCAGGGGAAATAAACATTAGCATCAAGACTTGTAAACAGAGATGGCTCATGGCAAGATCAAGCAAAATATTTTGGTATTACATTCACTTTTTCCTCTTTTTGTATTCGGAGATCCTTTTATTAGTGTTTAAATTGACTTCCCACCATGGAAACAAGTTGCTTAGATTATAAAACAACATTAAAGATTATTACTAATATCACATTTCCCTTTAATTATGCCTGCGTTGAGCCAACTGATGGAACACTCCAGTGGACCAGGTGTGAGTTTAGGGGGATACATTCCCAGACAGGCCCTCAGGGACACAGAGTCTTTTCCCCCAAAACAGATATTTTTACCTTTGCTTTTTCCAACTGTGCCTGGGCCTGCCGCTCAGCTTCTCTACGTACTGCCTCCCGGTCCTCTTCCAAAGACACATCTGAATCGGATGGACGGCTGGTGTAGGAGTCTGCCGAACCCTGAAGACGAGAAGGGATATTTTTAAAATAGATCCAGCATGTGATGGGCGCCCTGGAGAAGCCTCGCTGGTGTGTCGGTTTGCTTCCTGGATGTGCTGGAAATTCCTGAAAAGAGGAGCAAATGATGCATTTTGCTGCATCTCAGCTAGAAAACCCCACTTGACTCTGTGGATTCTTCACTTAGGTAGTTATGCGTACCAACACACCCTTCCTTCCCAGGCTCATTTACCAGAAATGAGCCCTTCTGGAAGCCTCTATTTGTTCCTTTATCATTAAATCGACTCTGTGGTGCAGTGCAGATCTGAAGGGCACTGAGGTGTTTCAAGGAGAACTCCAAGAACTGCAAGAGGGCTGAAGCAAGTGTTTACATCCAGAGAGACCCACAAAATACACCCAAAGCAATCTGACGAGTTACAAACTTGAACCCTCCACGATCTAACGGCTACGATACAACTTCCATTATCATCTTAACGATGCTTTCAGCATTCGGCTTCACCTGCTACCTTCTCCGACTTGATGGTAAGACTCTCCAGTCCGCTTCCCTCCCACTTTCAGAAACATACTCAAAAATACCTGCACGCAGATATTTAGCACGAGCTGGCTGCAAAAAACACCTGCTCGGGAGATTTCCTCTGGTAATAAATCACAACGCAGGCAAGGGAGCTCAGAAAAATGACAGGAATCTCCCGAGCTCCCTCTCATGCAATCATGAGCGTATTAACTAAATCAAACCACCCTCTCCGCAGGCACTTGCTGCAACAACAGAAAAGCAAAGAAAACAGTGTCTCCCCCGAACAAAAAGCCTTCTCGCTTACACAGATGTCCGAATTCTTCAGCCTTCCTCCCTTGGCTCTTTTCAGAAGCCTGATCCAGGTGGCCTTCATGAGCCGGACAGAGCCTTTAGCGTCCGCAGCTGTAGCCCCGGGCACAGATCCTCAGCGCGCGCTGAGCCCTGGAGAATCCCAGCACCTTTGCTATCCATGCTCTAGGAAGCCCCTCTTCCCAGTCCCCTTCTCCCACTGGGGCGCTCACTCCCAGCCCCAGCTGACTCCTGTCAGAGGAGAATCTTCTTATTTTCCCATCTCAAGGAGGAAAACACACACACACACACACACACACACACACACACACACACAATCTAATGATTTCTATTGCTTTCAAAATAAAGACAGGTCCAAGTGCAGAGACTGGCTTCAACTTGTTTAAACTTAATGCATTGGATTACTCTAAATACTCTCTTCCCTGCATTTGGCTCGTTAAAGGACATTAGTTTCAAGAGGACATTTAGAAAAAAAAAAGTAAACAGGAAAAAAAAAAAAAAAAAACCCAGACTATGCCCTGGTATTTCCAAGTGTAAAGTTCAAGCCTTATCTTTAGAGATCTAGAGAGGGATGGTGGGGAGGGAGGATGCACTCCCTGCACTGGGCATGCTCCACATGAAGATTCTTTACAGTGCTGGCTTCACACTGTCGGTTTATGTCAAACTGCCATTTTCCATCGAAGTGTAAACAGCTGGGAGGGTCTCTCAGCTCCTACCATAACAGGCATGGGGCATGTTCATCAACTTTCTGTTCCAGATGAAGCCATGTCTCAAAGACAAAACTTATCATCTTTTCATTGAATAATCATTTCCCATTCCCTGCCACAGACGAGATTTGCCATGCCATAAATAATAATTCATATAATCATAATAAACATGACACACAATATTAAACAGCCAAAATAGAATATTGTAATATATCCTATCTGAAACTAATCTTTATAAACAAGATGCAAGACAGAGCTGTGGCCATTTAATTAGGGCACATAGTAATCACAGCTTAATAAAGCAAAGGAGTTGATGGAGCTCAAAATGACTGGCCTCCTTCTCCCAGTGAGAACCCATCACTCGAATACGTGTGGGAATTGTTGTAGTGCTACAGATAAGGACCTTTCAAAGCTTTGCTGGTTTACTAGCTAGTGTTAACATCCACAGGATACACTGAATCCAAATTCTTCTTGTGGATAAGGGGGCTGGGACTTAGAGGAAAGATGAGGGGCATCCACATCTTGGGTGAATGGGGTTACATCTTTAATGTTTTCTTATGAAAAATGCATGCTGCTAAGTTTCATAAAATTTGAGAACAAACTGTATCTATTTGAGTATGGCAGGGGACTGCTGTGTAAAGTCTCACACAAATAAAAGAAATGTGTTATTCAGAAAATCTTAGCTGGGCAAAGAGGCATACACCTCTAATGTCATCACTCAGGAGGCACAGGCAAGAGGATCACGAGTTTTACCGGACTGGGTTACATAATGAGATGCTGGCTCAAAATAAACAAATTAATTAATTAAAATAATAATAATGACCTCTTTACCTCCCTTCCCTTCCTTTGGACACTCAGCTAATACTAATTTACAGGAGCCAAAGGCTACGAAATACATAAAGCAGAGACTACATAATAATAGAAACTAACTGAATCTGAACTCAATATTATGACATAAGGTAATGGCTTATTTATATTGTTATGAAGTTAACGTAAAGTGTCAGGGACTTAAAAATTCCTTGCATTTTTTTTGTTGTTCAAGCAAAATATAAAAAGAACAAATTAATCCCCAACACAGAAAGGTTTCTAGTCTTCCAAAACTTCTCACAGCTGTAGCATCCAACTGGGCAATAATCAAGAGGCACAGACTCCGCAGGGGCCCTGGGTCCCCATTGTTACCAGTGTGGGCATCTAAAATCAAACAGCTAAGGTTCATTTCACATCCTGGTGCAGATAAAAAGACTCTGTCCTTGGCGTAATAGTTCTGTCTATCCAGAATGCCAGTCTCACGAACTCTTGTTTATCCTCCAACCCTTATATTCTTTCCTCTCTTCTTCTCCATTGTTTCCTGGACCTTAGAAACAGTGACATAGAAGCTTCCTCACAAGACCTCCTTTCAGACCCAGGACTCCAAAGTCACTCATCCTCTGTACTTTGATCACCACCAACTGCAAATGAACTCGCTGCTGTTCTGGGGACCTGGACAAGAACACCATAAGACTAGAGCCAACACCATTTCACCACGCATGCTGGAGGAGTTCATGAGGTTCTGCACCCCACTGAGGGATTAGAAGAAGGTAATTCTCACTGGGGGAGAGGGGTGTCATTTTCTTCAGCAGTCAGCCACCTATATGTTGCCCATGTTCCAGTACATAACTCTTCCTGGCTTATGCTCAGGAAAGCAGCTAAAGTTAAACTCAGTGGAAAATACAAACACACACACACACACACACACACACACAGAGGGGGGGGATGGAAGTAGGAGGAAGCTGTGATGAAAAGAAGTCATCAGTGGGAGAGAGAGGGTAAAAGGGTGTGCATGGGGGGGCTGTCAAAAGTCGATCATATATGCACATGAAACTCTTCTGCATTAACAATAAAAACTAATATATTTGTCACTCTATAAAAAGAACTCATTATTAAATTTTTTAAATATGGGGTGGTCAGATAACTCATCGGTTAATAGCACTAACTTTTCATTCAGAGAACCTTAGTTCAAATCCTAGCACCCCGCATGACCATCTGGAATTCCAGTCCCCGGGGATCTGCTGCCCTATTTTGGCATCCTTGAGCACCAGGCATGCACATGGTACACAGAAATATATGCAAACAAACCACCTATAAATGTTAAATAAATAAATAAATATTTTAAAAGACAGAGTTTCTGTCATTAAGACCCTGATGTCATAGGGAGAATTCAGGAGACATGGAATCATGTTTATTTCACTCTCTTTTAAGCAAAGTAGAGTCTATTCCTAGCAACCAGCTATAACTTTTGCACAGACGAATCATTTTATTGGTGTTTCCAAGTTTAAAGAGTTCAGTGGTCTTTAAAACTCACTTCACTGATGTTTGTCAAAGATCTTTTGAATATTTGCAGCAATGTATTACCCTCTGACCACCTTTCAAAATGAGACTGGGAACTCCTCTTCACAAGAACTCACTCTATGTCTACGAGGATAGACTCACGAAAGAGTTGTCAGAGCAGACATACGTACCTATAGTAGAAAGAGAAATGTGGCCATGTCCTTAAATTCTCCAATCCCGAACAGTCACTGTTGACTAGTACAACGCTTACTGTCCAGAGTTGCTGCAGTTTTGAAAGTCACACTTCTAACGGAAGCATTGCACCTAACCTCCTTCCTTCTGGGTGTAGGGAATTGCGCAGAGAAAGGTGATCTATCCAATTAAGCTTTTGCCTTTGGTACCATATGGACTTTCTGGGTCATCGTGCTGAGTGGAGAACATCTGGCATTCATTTCCATAACTATTGGATGGGTCCATTATAAAATGTATCTGTGATGATCTGATTGTAGCATTTGTCCTTGTGGATACAGCACACTTTCAGCTATGCATATTCCTCTTTTACCTCTGCATATTCACATTGCTGATTGTATAGCTACGAAGTGCAAGTGGAGCCTAATGTCTACCAATAGGTCATCCCAAGAGCATCTATTTATCCCCAGAACTCTCACCGTACATCTGTGGTTCTTGCTTACAGGAAAACTGAGCTAATTCTGAAAAAATTTATCTGTTCTTCAATTTCTCTTTCTGCTTTTGTGTCAAATGTGCCCATCACAAAACACTATCCTTCTTCTTCAGTGTTTTTCTTATTGTGAACTTTGTTTTCTTGAAGCTGTCCCTTTTTACAATCTTAAATATCCCCTACATCAGCCTTCTTGTGTTTTCTTCTTTAAAGTCAAAAGGGTAAGAGGTCTAAGCCTACTTGAGACTGGCAATCTGAATTACAATTGGTACCATCTATTTCTGTAGGAATCTTCCTATGAAATCAAAAGCAAAGCTTTTGAGCAAGATCAACTTAACCTCTCGATTTTCTCGAGTCACCTGGATCCCTCACCTGGACACCGCAAACCTCCTCCTCTACCTAAGACTACACCAACTCAACTGAAGACTGACTCCAATTGTTTCCCTGCTTGGACCCATCATGGGACCATAGTGCCATCTCGTCACCTTACAGTTCAGGAGGGAAATAGACAGGAACCACTGGGGAAGGAGGTTAGTTTGTACCATTTGCTACTAGGGAAGGGAATTCTTTCACTTCTCATATTGTCTTCATCACTATCTCTTTCTGGAGTTTAGAATTGCTTTTTTTTTTTTTTGGTTCAAGAAGTGATGTAGTTTTTTGTTTTGTTTTGTTTTTAAAGTAATGTTATTGGCAGTTCCCTCATTCTTGGATTTCTTCACAGATACAACCATGAACTATTTATCAACAATGACAGATCTTGACTCTAAACATCCAGAATGATAGATGTTGAAATGAGGCATATTTTCTTAACTACTGTACACTTTAGTTGCAAATGTCACATAACACAATTCAAATTTGTGTGATAAACATCTCAAACATGATTGGCTATTATTTGGCTCAATGCCAAAACAGTAACAGAAATGGCAATAAGGGATTCTTGCAGGGTCAACTCTGGGTGATCCTTTTATGATTATATAAAAGTCAATATGCTAGTTTCAAGTTTATTAAGGGATTATGAAAATTTATAAACATTGTAGCACGATAGCACACACTGATGAAGAGCTCAGATTTTAAAGTTAAAAATCCCACAAAGCAACAAACCGTGTGCCCTTACTGAACGCATACTACTTTGAGACTGTTGTTGTACCAACCAAAGATGGGGGATGTAGCTTTGGAAAAGATGCAAGTGCTCTGCTAACATTACACTTGACTGAAGGAGGCTGGTTTTTTTTTGTTGTTGTTGTTTGTTTGTTTTCTTAGATTAGAAGAAAAATACCTGCCATGGAAGAGCATTAAGAAGGCTAAGATGATAGGATCATGACGGAGGTGTGGTGTTTAGGTAGGGCAATGACAATCTTAGATGACACTAAGGAACTCATTCAAGCTGGGGTGTGTTGAGAGAAAAGACAGACGTAACAGCACAGGCTAAGACTGAGGACAGGATGTACTTGGGGTCTTCGCTGCCATTACTGTTTGCTTTCTGGTGATGTGATGAAACTGACCAAGAACAACACTGGAAAGGAAAAGGTTTATCTCAGCTCACATGTCTGGTCACAGTCCATCACTGAAGGAGGTCAGGGCAGGGGAACATGAGCAGAAACTGAAGTCAAAACCATAGAGGAAGTTTGCTTACTGGCTTGTTCCCAGTCTCACGTTCCAGGTACCTTACTGTTTTAATTAATCTGGCCCACCTATGTACATTAGGGACTGTCCACAGTCACCTGCATAGGGAAGAGACTGTCCACAGTCACCTGTGTAGGGAAGGGACTGTCCACAGTCACCTATGTATGTTAGGGACTATCCACAGTCACCTGAGTATGTTAGGACTGTCCACAGTCATCTGTATAGGGAAGGTACTGTCCACAGTCACCTATGTAGGAAAAGGATTATCTACAGTAGTCTTGAGCATTGGGAATCAAGAAAATAGCTCACAGACATTCACATGCCAAGCTGATGAAGGTAATTCCTCACTTGAGGTCTTCTCTTTCCAAGTGTATTAAGTTTACAACCAAGATTAGCCACCATAAATGCAAAGAAGTCTGTGTAGTTGACATACTATATTTTCAGGAGGATTCATTTATATTCTTTTCCTCTGGCTCATGTAGATTCATATTTAAAAATACATGGAATATGTTGAGACTCTTACATACATGTTCTCATCCTGCTGAACTTATACACTTATTCTTAATTAGAGGGGGTCATGTATATTGCTATCAGCACGATCCCCATTATTAGAAACATCTTTAGCAGGGCTCTTAAGTTTCTTCTTTTTAAATTTTTCACTGCCTCTTGAAAGCTAAGATGTGTGTTTTTTAGGTTGTTCTGGGTTATGTGAGCAGGGCGGTCTACCCGTGAAAGTTAGGCTTGGTATGTGATTGACAGCGAGATTGCTGATGTGTTGATGATAGCACCAGGCACTGTACTAACAAGTCTTGACCAAATGAATCTGTAATCATCTTTATTCTTACTGAGGCACCACAAAGTTAAATGAGGTCATCTGAACTTATGCAGCTCACAATCGAGTGGCAAAATGAATCCATGTCCCATCATGGGCTGGTATACAAACGTAAGTCAGAACGAAGCTCTGCATTCCACTGATATTTCTACTAGTTAAAGGCAGGCTTTTCTATTTCCCCACCATAGGTGCTGCAATTTCTCACAGTGGTGAGACACCTTAATGACTTCTAATTAGTAATGTCATCTTTGTTAAGTTTGGTGTGTGTGTGTGTGTGTGTGTGCCCCACTTAGCACCTTCATTGTTTTCCAAATTTCACCTTGCCAAAAGGCATAACGAACAAACAACGAGGGTCCAATCAAACAGACAATTTCACATTTATTCATGCAATGCTATTTTGCAGATTTGGCTGTGACTCTGATATTTTCCTCAGAGTATCCAAAGCGGTGACACATTATTTCGTCCCTTCTCTATGATAAAAAGTAGATGGTAGAATGGGAGAACAATGGGAGTCAAGAAACCCGGTATTAAAATGTTTCTCTCCTCTCTGGAAATGAGTGTAACTTTGGCAAGCTGGCCTTCAGAAGCCTCGGTGGCAGCCAGCCTACACTGAATGGGCAAGAATTCAACATCACCAGAGTAACCTTTCTGTTCAACAGGAAACACTGCACCTCTTAGCATTAAAGCTCAAAGTATTACAGATTTTAATGGCAGGCTTCAAGTTCAGAGACGTGAGCTCTGTGTCTATGAAGTTGTTTCATAGACGATTAATTGAGGAGCAAGATGGACCTGGACTGTGGGCAGCAATCTAATGGACTGGGGTTCTGATGGAACCATGGAAGGAAAAGGAAAAGGTAAGCTAACCTCTCTCTCTGCTGCCTGGTCCAGCAAAGCACACTGCAAACTTCCTACCTTCATGAGCAGAGTCCCAAGACACCATCCCATCCCTGCCAGGATGGATCATCTCCTCAAACCAGAGCCAAAATAAATCCTTTCCCCGAAAGCTGTTTACTCTCAGCTCCTTGTTCACACCAATGAGAAAGTAACTAAGACACACAGACACTATTGTTGCCACTGTTCACACATGATCGTATCTCTCTCTTCCTTTGACTCTATTCGCTCTGCCAACTTTGGTCTGTTTTATTCTTCTTTGTAGAAAAAAATTACTGCAGAAATACTGAGCACATGGAATTCTGTTCTACTTCTCTCTTAACTCTGCTTATGCCCTCACTCCACTAATACACTTACTAAGTCTACAAGGTTTTTGTTTTCCTTCTGTTTCATTGGCTCATATGTCAGAAGTGTCTCGAATTATGGGAGGCATGCTCTATAAATATTTATTGAATGAATAAATAGAGGGAGGGAGGGAGAAAGGGAGAGAGAGAGGAAGAGAGAGATTCTCCCTCACATCTTAAAATTTCTTTAGTGGCAACATTTCTAAACCTTTTAAAACATTATTAAACATGCCCATGTTTCTTTCTTCATAACCAGTCACCAATAGAAACCTGACTGCCCGCGATACATATTTATGAAGAGTAAAATACTGAAACAAAGATTCCAGCAGGCATTTATCCTCCTGCTTTATCATAAGCCTCAGTAAATACCAACTCCATTAACTTTCTGCAAATGTTGACCACAGGTCAGTTGATGGAAAAACCACGTTGCGTAACAAGCTAGCCACTCCGAGTGAGAAAGATGTTATTATACTTAAAATTTTTATCTCACCCTCCTTCCAAGCAGTCAGGCATTTCATATTTTGACACTATCACTAAAGTTTATTAGTGTGCAAGACTTCTTTAATTTCACTTTCTCCTTTTAGGAATGAAAGGCTCCAACCCTAAATCTAACAATGACTCATAGCATACCCAAAGGCAACTCATCTAATAACCTAAACTGCAAGACATGAATGTAGAGTGGGTACTATTTAGGGAGATGCAGGGCATCTTGTGGGAGGACTAAGGAGAGACAGGGCATCAGAGTCATGAAGATGACCCAGAACATTACCGACATGCACGACCCAGTACACTATGCACATGCATGGCCCAGCACATTATACACATACATGAAAATGTCTTGAAAACATCATTTTATATAACTAGTAAGTACTAATGATAAGAATAAAACATCAAGTCTGTACAAGGAGTAAATAGCTCTTCAAGTAATTTTGAATGTGTAAAATATATAACCATAATTTACGTACATGTATATATACACATATTCATACATTCATATTGTGGGGAACCCCGGTCCTCGAGCATACTAAATATGTGTTCTGTCACTGAAACAAAGCCCCAGGCCCTATGAGTGCCCTTCACTGAACACATACAACACCATGTAATTATCTTAATGAGCGCTCTATTCGTTAATTTCTAGCAGTCATGTAAAGGGACGGTACATGAACATGCGAGGCTTTCTCTTTAGCTGCAAATCTGTGAAACACAGGAATCTTTACTCTTGCCTTCCAAGATGAGCTTTCCCACAGATACGAGGCGCAGCCACCATATGCTCCCTGCACACTGCTGTGAAAGGAGATGGCTCTGGTCCTAGAGTTCACCTCATCTAACATTTCCTTGGCACATACTCGAGGCATATTAACTGGTGAGAAAGCCAGTAAGAGATGAAGAGGCATAAATAGACAAATGATCTGAACAAAGAATTCATCAAAGAAACCAACAACCCCAGGTACCTGGAGAAAGTATGCCATCCTGCTACCTTAAACAAAATACCATTTTCCTTAGTGACACTCTTTATAAGGAACCCATTCACAGTGAAGAAAAGACGCGGTAACACTGATATCACACACCTTGCCAACAGCTTGACTAGCAACCACATTTGTGAAGCTCCATTCCCTTGTCTCAAGACCTGTATCAATAGTTATTCTTGTGAGCACCCGTTTAGTAACACTTAGGTTATTAGAAACCCTCAGAAACAATGACAAAGTCTCAAAAGGATTATGTCGGGGCAAATATTTATGAGGACACTGATAGAAAAGACTGAAACATTGATAATGTCTACCTGTAAGTACATTTACTTTTCGTGTGGGTAAAAAATACTAAAATTATGATAAAATAAGTGATTCATATTTAAAAATTATAATGTTAGTGATTCTATGAATGGGAATGGAAAGCTCTTCTGACTGATAGTAAGTCTAAATAAACACTGATTTCCTCCCCACTATTAGGTAATAAAGCCAGGGCCTCGCACATGCTAGTCGAATGTTCTACCACTGAGCTACATTCCAACCCTTTTAAGCAATATTTTACTCGCCACTGGGTCTCTCTAGGTTACCCTCATTATCCTTGAACTCACTTTGAATTTTAAGCCACCCTTGAAGTCAGTCTATGGTACCACCTGGCCTTAAACTTGAGGATCCTCATATGTTAGCTTTCTAAGAAGCTGAGGTTACCAGCCTGCACCGTCATGCCAACTTCAATTTTGAACATATCTTTGATGTAGCAAAGATAGTTTGTACATACGTACACGCGCACGCACGCGCGCACACACACACACACACACACACGCACATTTTTATAAATGGTTGTTTTAACCTTTATATTGTTTTCCATGTAATGAAGAAACCTAATGAGCAAGTCTCCTCAAAGACTTTTTCGTTCACTGTGAGTACAAACTAACGAAGTAAAAGTTGATGTGCGAGTTAAGTCAGGAAAGGAATTAGAGTTGAAAAAAAGGACTTGCACGTAGAACAAAATAACACTCTAAAATAATTTAGATTTCCCTTTAAAAAAAAATGAATTATTTACGTTTTCATTGCCAGCAGCAGGCCTTTCTTACGTGAGCGATTTGTCAGTATTGGGTGAGGTATTCTAGCGGGCAGAATGACTCAGTGATTCCTCAGAACATTATTAGTGCACCGTTCTAAAATTCTGACCTTCCAGAAAGATAGGACTTCGGTTCTGAGATTTCAGTATTGAAAAGAGGTTACCTGATCAGGGAATTGGTTAGAAAAACACTACCAGTGTGGCGTGCTCAGTAATGAAGCATGGCAGGCACCCTAGTGACCGACCTACTGGGGTTAATTCATCTTCTAAGCTGCTCAGCTCCCCTGGGGAACTGACTCAAGGAAAGACAATCTGGGCCACGTGAAGCTGGGTACACTAAAAGGCTGCAAAGTCAAGATTAGTCAGCTAGAAACGGGCCACGGGTATGTAATATTCATGATGTAAGATCCAGGGTGCAGGAAGCTCTTTCATAAAACACGGAATATGTAGAACTGGGTAAAATAACTCAAGTAGTATTTTCATCTCACAGAGGAGAAAACAACCACTAAATAGATACTTAATACACAGAAATACCTGAAATCAGGGCTTTGTTTAGTTTTAGGTTTTATTCATTTTTTTGTTTATTTGTTTTGTTTTTGTTTTTCGAGACAAGGCTCTCTGTGTAGCTTTGGAGCCTTTCCCGGAACTTGCTCTGTAGATTAGGCTGGTCTCTAACTCATAGAGCTCCACCTGCCTCTGCTTCCTGAGTCCTGGGATTAAAGGGATGCACTAGCACCTCCTCGTTTATTTGGTTATTTAAGGAGCATTTGAAACTAGGTGTCTCAATTTCTCGTTGCCGTGATCGACACTCGGACACAAGTAATACAGGAGAGAAAGGGTTTACCCAGGGTCACAGTTCCAGAGTGACATGCAGCGTGAGGGTCGGGGTACAAGGGGAGGGTTGGGGTGTAGGGGGGAGAATGGGGTTGCAGGGGGAGGGGCTGTACTGTAGGAGTTGTACTGTCCTTTTCATGAAGAATTCAGCCTAACAGTGTTGTTGTATAACGTTCAGAGAGGGACCTGAGATCAGTGGATCCTAGCTATCTGCCTGGTGCCAACAGGAGTTTGGAGTTCTAGGCAAAGCCCCTGATGAATGAGGACCATTAGGAAATTATATATTTCAGGACCTATTTCTGTCTCTAATTTTCATTAACACAACACTCGCTAATACAGTACTGTTCCTGCACACACCAAGCTCTGTAATCAATTAAATCATATTAGAACGCGCTGTCTATTATGTAGGAGAGGCAGGCCTTCCTGCTTATGGTTGCGGACAACAGAGCCGATGGGTAGTGGTCGGGAGTGTAATTTCCCAGCTGGAGCTACATCTGCAGATTTGCCCTCAGCAATTAGTAGTAAGAACTCCATTGAGCACACGTCTTTCTACTTTTGGAAAACCAGCTGCTCTTATTCTTCTGACTGGCTCCTGGGGGCATTTTCTAGCAAAGCAGCCCACCACAGAGGGAGGGTGCTACAGTTTTCTTTATGCAAGGGGGGGAAATGTGCTAATTAGCATAAAATTTGAATTGCATGAAGAAAGTTTATACTTTTTTTTATAGTAAGATTCCCAGTTGGTATCTTGTTTCCTCTCCCATTTTTTTTTTTATTTTGTAGCAATTGCAAATGCGTAAAAATATTGCAATACCTCTTTCTCTAAACCTAACCTTTAAAATACATTTTCCTGTTTAGTTTAGAAAGCACTCAGAAATTAGCCTGCTTTCATGAACTCCTCATTCCCATGCAAAGAAATCACCTGGGTTTCCCTAGTTAGTTTATAACAATCAATGATTTTAACCAAATGAGTTGTTCATTTCTCTCTCTCTCTCTCTGAGTATGTGCATATGTATGTGTGTGCACACGCATGTGTGCCTGTGTATATGTGTATGTGTGTGCACACGCATGTGTGCACATGCGTTCATCTTTTGCGGGTGCCTGTGGAGGCCAGAGGATGATATCAAGTGTCATTTTCAGTTACCGCTCCATTCTATGTTTTGAGAAAGGCTCTCTCGCTCACCCTGTATTAGGCTAGACTGACTGGCCAGTAAACCCTGGGATTCACTACTCTGCCTCTAGTGCCGGGGCAGCTGGCATCATACCCAGATTTTTGTGTGGCCACTGTGGATCTGAGCTCAGGTCCCCATGATTGCACAGCCATTCACCCACAATCCCAGACCTGAAACTCTGACTTTTAGCTAAAATAAAAGCAAAATGAAAGTTTAACCTGCTGGTTGCTCAGGTGACACTCAAAAATGCTTTTAAACAGAATTAGGAATACTCTTGATGCTTGAGTTAGCAGCTTTAACCTGATTGAATCCAAACAAAATATTTTCAAAATTAAAAGTTTCTGATGATCCTTGAGGATATCACATAGACTGAAACAGGCCAATCACAAGAAGATAAATACAGTATAACGCCACGTTATATTGAATGGACGACGAAGCAGAATGCTGGTTGCTTGGGGTTGGTGGGCAGGGTAGAGAGAACAGGAAGACAGCGTTTAATGGAGCAGGGGGTCATCAGGATAAGAAAAGCAAGCTTGCAGAAGTGTGGAAGCAATGACTATACAACAATGTGAACATATTTAATGCCCTGGAGTTGTACACTTTAAAAGGGTTAAAACGTGTCTGGGGCTTGGGAGTGTAACTCAGAAAGAAGTAGCTTGTTTAAAATGTGAGAGACCCTGAGTTCTAGCCTCAGCATCACACACACAAAAGAAGCAAAAATGATCAATGTATGATGGCCCCACCCACACCCACACACCCCACATACACACTCACACACAGGATCATGATTAAAAACACTGAAATAAAAATTCAATAAAGAATGACTGGTCTTAAAACCAGAGGAAGCATCATTAAAAATAATCACCAGAAAGAAGCAGGTCTATGAGCTCGCTAACAACAGCTTTCTGGTGAAAGCCAGGGCACCTCAGTGCACTGAGCTTGCCTGTTGCCCCAGCTCCTACGTCAGAGAGACAGCAGGCATTGCAGCTACTCAAATTGGTTCTGGAGAGCTGGGAACAGAAGGGAGCAAGCAAAGAACACTCTGATGTTTATTCTGAAGCGAAAAGGAACAAACTAGCCTAGTTCCCAGGCTCTGTGCTGGGGACAGGCAGACTCCAGCTACCAGCATATCACAAGTCTGACAGTAATTAATGGATTCATATACTTTGAATTAAGCAGTCAAACCCAGAGAAACACATTCTGAATGCACTAGCAAGTTATAACATTGAGGGAATCTCACAGTGTCTGAGTATTTTACGTTACAAATCATTTCAGCACTAAAACATCTAATTAACACTCATTCAGAATTAAATGTTGACATATCATCACACAGATAGATATTAGCTGAGTATAATAATTCAAATGTGAACAGTGACACATTTCAATACTGCACTCACACCTAGAGGGCTGATGGTGGTTACAGGTTTGCTAGTCCCTGTGACTTGGCCCTCCCAAGTTTCCTGGTCTCTAGGCCCAACTCTCTCCAGCTGAGTTCCTAATTAGAGCATCTCCCTAATGGCAGGACCTGTCACAACCAAAGCTTGATGCTTCCAATTAACAAAAAGACAGTGACCTTTGCAAAGAGCCCAAGGAAGGAGCTCAAGGACCTTTCAGGGCTATGATGTTTCCAGTCCATTTCTAGACCCAGGGAGAAATCGAAAAGGAACCTTGGGCTAAAGGAGAGATGGTTAATGTTCCTGTTGGCATGTGTGACTTTTCAGAATCTTCAGTAAAATGCTGTTTCCATTTAAATTGTTCATCTGGTCTTGATTTAATTTTGGTATGTGGTACCCATCCAGAAAATACCACATGTAAAAGAAATATCTATTTCTTTTACATTTTCCAATTTTGTGGAGTACAGGTTTTTGTAGTATGACCTAATGAGTCTTTGGATTTCCTCAGTGTCTGTTGTTCCCCCCCCCCTTTCATTTCTGATTTTGTTAATTAGGGTATTCCCTCTCTGCCTTTTGATTAGTTTGGTAAAGGTTTGTCTATGTTGTTGATTTTTTTCAAAGAACCAGTTCTTTGTTCTAGTGATTCTTTTTTTTTTTT
>NC_022018.1:2837723-2842153 GCF_000317375.1 Microtus ochrogaster | reverse complement strand
AAGAAATGGAACCAGCCTAGATGTCCATCAGCAAATTAATTCAATTGTGGTCTACACGATCTATACAATGTGAAAACATTTGACATAAAGAAAAATAAATTTATGAAATTATAAGAAAAAATAAGTTTCTGACTGGTTCACCTGTCAACTGGTGAGAGTGGGGTGTTGAAGTCTCCTACTATTAGTGTGTGAGGTTTGATGTGCTATTTAAGCTTTAGTAATGTTTATTTTACATATATGGGCGCACTTGTATTTGGGGCATAAATGTTCAAGATTGAGACTTTATCTTAATGACTTTTTCCTGTAATGAGTGTGAAGTGTCCTTCTCCATCTCTTCTGACTGATTTTAGTTTGAAGTCTATTTTAATATATATTAAGATAGCTATTCCGCTTGTTTCTTAGTTATGTCTGTCTTTGAGGTTGAGGAGTGTTTTTTGTATACAGTAGAGGGCTGGATCCTGCTTTCGTATCCATTCTGTTAGCCTGTGTCTTTTTATAGATGAACTGAGTCCATTGATTTTAAGAGATATTAATGACCAGTGGTTGTTAATTCCTGTTATTTTTTGGTGGTAGTTTTTGTGTGTTTCCCTTCTTTGGGGTTTGCTGGTGTGAAGTTATCTGTTGCCTGTGTTTTTGTGGGTGTGGTTAGCTTCCAAAGTGCCATCTGCAGTGAACTACAGATTACATAGGAGGCTCTTACAGAAAGCACGACATGTTTACTGTGATAAAAAAAAAAAATACCATAGAGGGGCTGAAGAGATGGCTCAGCAGTTAAGAGTACTATTTGCTCTTGAAGAGGACCTGAGCTCTGTTCCCAGCATCTATATGGTGGCTGATAAGTTTTGTTAGTTGTAATTCTAGGGAATCCAATGCTTTCTTCTGGCTGCCAAAGGCACCAGACCTGATGGTGGTGCACAGATATTTATGCAGGCAAAACACCCATACACATAAAATAATGAAAATTAAAACAACAAAATTATACAATACTCATTTAAAAAATACCATCAAAGTTTTGACTACCTATCTCCTACAAGGAACTAGTCCAGTATAGATACTTTTTGTATAACTCGCAAGAATGATGCTCACATTTTTTAAAAAGTTGAAAATTAAAAGGAATAGTATCTTGTGACATGCGAACATTATATGAATCCCTTCTGTTTTGTGGGAACATGGCCACACTCATGTGAGTTACGACGGTGGCTACCACTCTACAAGGGCAGAACTGAGCAGTTGCCATGGAGAACTTGACGCTGCACCATTGATGGTTTTCAACATAATGCTTGCCGATGATGTTTATACCATATTTGTGATAAATCAAATTTTTTTCCTTTTGATTTTTCAAGGACAGTGTTTCTTTGTGTAATCCTGACTGTCCTGGAACTCACTCACTTTGTAGACCATGCTGGCTTCCAGCTCACAGAGATCAGCCTTTGTCTGCCTCTTGAGTGCTGGGATTAAAGGAGTGTGCTGCCGCCACCACCAGAGATAAGTGAAGTTCTTTTTTAAAATTTTTTTTTCTGTTTTCTGAGACAGGGTCTTGTTATATTGGCCATTCTGGCCTTGAGCTTCTTATATGGCCATAGCTGGCAGGACGCCTGACATCCTTTGGCTTCAGTATATGCACAGGTATGCCTATGTGCATATATTATATGCACACACACATGCAAAGGTATACCCACCTGCACACATACAAGTGCATAAATATCTCTCTCTCTCTCTCACACACACACACAGTCACACACAGTAGCAACAACGGCATTTAGACATTCACTATTCAGCTTTCTTATTTACTGGTGGCCACACTCAGGCTTATGAATATCAGCCATCACTCAGACTTCAGGGTGTTGCATGCTGCCACTAAGGAAGGGTCCAAGAGGGCTAAAGTTTGTATTTTTTGCTTGTTGTGTTTTGTAACAAATACCACCTTTGATTTCTGAGCTTTAAGGGACAATCTTATTTAGGGAAACAGGGAAAAAGTCTTTTCAATAAAGTCTTTTTTTATTTTTTTATTTTTTAGCTTAAATGGTCTAATGTTTTCCCAGTGCATAAATCTGAAGACTCAGCCAAAGGGTAAATAAGGCCTACTGGAGGAGTCAAAGAATGATCAGTATAATAGTGAACTTCATTCCCAGGATCATACTGAGATTATCTTAATAAGAATGCAAGAATCTCTCTCCTCATGTCATTCATACAGGCTGCAGAAGCTGAACTCTTAGGATACAATAGAATGAAACACTTCAAAACACTCAGCACCCAATCATTTTGGGTCTCTGCACCAGTGAGATTTTGGTCACTGTAACAGTTACCTAAGATAAACTCATCTTCAAAAGAATAAATAACTTAGGAAGTTTCTGTCAAAGACACCCATAGATTTCATTGCTTCATGCCTATGGTGACAGAGTCCATCAACATGGGGAGGATGCACAGGCAGTGATGGTAATCAAAATAATAAAAAAAGGATGAGTCCAGTGTCCTATAATTCCCATCTGGACACATCCTTGGTGATTCAAAAGCCCCCTCCCCTGTCTCTACCTCTTAGAGTTTTCATTCCATTACCATAGTGACAATCACATTCCACAGCAAAACTGCAACAATTTCTAATGTTTTTGGACTAGTTTTTTATCATGCTAAGTCTTGAAGAAAAGTCTCTTAGCTATTTGTTACTAATTTATTGCATGTATAGTATAGGCACATATACAGGTATATTCACTTTTGCTGGCACATGTAGAGGCAAGAGGTTGATATCAGGTGTCCTCTTCAATTGTTTACTTCTCAACTATCTTTTTTTATACAGAGTTTCTTAGTGAACCTAGAGCTCAACATTTCCATGAGACAGGTGAACAAACACCATGGATCTGCTTGTCTTTGCCTCCCAGCACTGGTGTGACAGGTGCATGAACCATATCTGGTGTTTACATGGGTGACAGTAAGCACTTTACCCAGTGAGTCATCTTCCCACCCCTTATCTGTTGTAGAATATTATTTTAAGGTGTGTTACTTTTGTTTATGTCATATTTGCTTAATTCTGTGAAGCTGTGTTACTTTGTGTGTCTAAAACACCTGATGGTCTAATAAAGAGCTGAACGGCCAATAGCAAGGCAGGAGAGAGGCTAGGTGGGGAGAGAATATATAGACGGAGAAATCTGGGAAAAAAGAAGGAAGTAGCCTGAGAAGAAGGAGGATCCAGGGGCCAGTCATCCAGCTACAAAGCAAGCCACCGAGTAAGAAACAAAGACAGGTATACAGGAAAAGAAAAGGAAAAGCCCAGAAGCAAAAGATAGATGGGCTAATTTAAGAAAAGCTGGCCACACTAAGGTCGGGCATGTGTAAGAACTAGCTTCCGTGTGTGATTTATTTGGAAGCTGGGTGGTGGTCCCCAAGAGATTAAAAAACAAACAACACTTATCTTGTTTTTATACAGTCAGGAAATAAATATATAGTCTGGTACTTCCTAAGTGGGCAACATTGGCCCAGCTATGTAACAATACTAAGGCTGATTAATCTGGGGAATAAGGAGATAGTACCTAGGTACACATAAAGAAATAGTGCCCAGAGAAAAGATTTTAAACGACACTCATAAGGACCACACTGTGGTGAGAGCACTCGGCTGTGTGTTATTTGAGGCTACTTTGTTACTGCTATTGCACAGGACATGAAATTCTACTAAGATACTTCGTAGAAAAGGGGAAACCAGCTATGGCTGTTTGAATGCAAATAGCTCATAGGAAATGACACTGTTAGAGATGCGGTTTTGTTAGAATAGATACAGTCTTGTTGGAGGAAGTGTGTCACTGTGGGGGTGTCCCAGTTCACTTCCTGTGGCCTGTAGATCAAAGATAGAGGACTGTCAGCTTCTTCTCCAGCACCACGTCTTTGGCACACCCACCTTGTCACAGCATGATGATAACGGATTAAACCTCTGAACCTATAAGCCGCCCAGTGACACATTTCCTTTTATAAGAGTTGCCACGGTCTTGGTTTCACAGCAACAGGAACCCTAGCTGAGACAGCAATCTTGGTGACAAGGGCCACTGAAGGATTGTTCAGACCCTGTCTTTTCTCCGTGCCTGTCAGCAGGCCTGAGGCCGATCTAATAGCAGACATCCTGAGACGGTGCTGGCCATGATGTGGAGAAGGTCCCTGGGATCCTTAACTTCCATCAGGACTCAGGGGGCAGGGAAGGAGTCAGAGGGCAGAGACCTCTTTCACAGCAAGCGGAAGTGGACTGCTGGAAAACTGGCATCCCAGTGAAAAATGACAACTTTGCACTGGAGTTTGGAAGCTTCTGATGGCGGACTGGAGAAGCAACTCCAGATAAGAAGACAGAAATCCTGGTTCCCACCGGGCGGTGGTGGCGCACGCCTTTAATCCCAGCACTCGGGAGGCAGAGGTAGGCGGATCTCTGTGAGTTCGAGACCAGCCTGGTCTAC